>NW_017306693.1:833029-840773 GCF_000935625.1 Nanorana parkeri | reverse complement strand
ATATATATATATATTGCTCCATCTAGAGCTTTATCTAGGGGCTACACTTCTGAATGGATACACTTTACAGCTTTCAACTATTCTACAAAGTGTTTACACAATAAAATAAGTTCCCAGAATTTGTGAAAATACACCTTTTATTATAAGCATTTGTATTTGCCAAATAAACAGCATTAATCAGATTTTGAGGTAATTTCCTATAGGCGCTTCATAGGAATATGAGGGTGATGTGCTTGTAATGAAAGACAAATTACAATTGCACCCAGTCTTATTTTTTTGGTTTTGATGAGGCAAGACTGTTTTCCTCACCATGGTATAGTGCAACACCATTCCCATAGCAGTCCTGCAATGGGAGAGAAGAACAATGTTTGGATACAAGTTTGTAAAATAAATTCTAATGTGAGAACAATGGGATTGGGTTCACCTCTCTGTTATACACTGCCTGGCCTGAAAAAAGTCACCACCTGCATTTCGGGCAGTGTTATGATCTGGGGTTGCTTCAGTTGGTCAGGTCTAGGTTCGGCAATGTTATGTCTCCAAAAACTGAGGTCAGCTGCCTACCTGAATATACTGAATGAACAGGACTTTCCATCAATGGATTTTTTTCCCCTTGATGGCACATTGGACATATTCCAAGATGGCCATGCCAGGACCCATCGGATTCAGATTGTGAAATAGTGGTTCAGCCAGCATGAGACATCATTTCCATGTGTGAAAATGATGTCTCATGCTCCCTGAACCACTCTTTCACAATCTGAACCCGATGAATCCTGGCATTGTCATCTTGGCATATGCTCGTGCCATCAGGAAAGAAAAAATCTATTGATCCTGGTCATTCGGTATATTCAGGTAGGCTGCAGACCTAATTTTTTGGAGAAATAATATTAGTGAACCTCTAGACCTGACCAACTGAAGCAACCCCAGATCATAACACTGCCCCGAAATCCAGGTGGTGACTTTTTTTTGGCCAGGCAGTGTACAGTACATACACCATTTAAAGGTATCTTAATCACTGTTTTTTTTTTTATTATAAGAAAGCCGGCTTCTGGAACTTTGGTTTGCATGCTGTTCTCGGAACATTGGATTGATAGAGTGACAGTACAGACACATACTGGCTCAATGGGATATTTTTATGACTGGTTTACTAAGTAAACGTTTAGCCAGCAACAGTCTCTTCACAGTGAAATAGACCATAAGCACATCTGTTGCTTCCACCCATTCATTCCTAACCCAAGGATTTAGACTGGTCATACCATTTTGCATTATTTATTCGCTTTATAGTGTGGCCATTATTTAACTCCCGCAATCTTTAAAGACAAAGGAGTTCCTAGCTGGTTTCCAAAGAAAACCAACAATGTAATGTCTACATCAACTTGACCAAGGCTTCTTTTCTGACCATCTTTCTCACAGTGGTTGGTACCCTTGTCTGCACTGCATGCCATTCTTTAGATCAGCCTTTCTCAACCAGGGTACCATGGCACTCTGTGGGGTGCCTTCTCCTTCCTCATGGGTGCCTCAAAATGTTTGCACAGTGTCGTGCCTTTACATGGTGCAGACATACTTCTGATTTGAAGGGGGGCTCTAATGTGAAAGGGCAGATTCTGATTGAAGAGGCTTTTGGATTTGAAGGATGAGGGGTTTCTGATGTAAAGGGGAGCTCCATGTTTGAGAGGGGGAACTCCAGTGTTAAAGAAGGGCACTCCTTATGTATAGAGGGGCTGTAATGTAAAAGGCGGGATTCTAATACGCGAGGGGGAAGGCTCTAATGTGAAGGAGGGCTTCTGATTTGAAGGGGGGGGGGGGGGGAACCCTTTTTTTTGTTTTTGTATGGGGTACCCCCTCAAAATCCATACCAGAGCACAATCATGGATAGGGCTCTGGTATGGATTTTGGAGGTCCCAAAAGTCGTCTTTTTTACATGTTAGACTGGGGTGCCTCAAACTTTTTTGCATACTTTTAAAGGGTGTCATGACTGAAAAAAGGTTGAGTAATGTTGCTTTATGGAGCCTCTTGAATAGGGTCACTTCTGTAGTCTTTCGCCTATGGAACACACACTGAAAGTGAATGGTGCTAACCTGGACAAGGATGACAGGGAACTTCGTCCTCAGTTCACTTGCAGAAATACAGCTTGTTACTGAATAGAACCTTCTTTATTACCCTTTACCTCTTCAGAGGTCAGACATGTTTTGCTAAGGTACACATTGCAAGGAATGTAATAAATTCCCAGACTTTCATAACCTTATTTTAACTGCATAGTTTATGTTCAAAAAGTCATCTCAGTGTTGCAAAACTGGAATTTCATACTTGTGACCCAACCTGTCCTACAAGGTGAAGGGAAAAAGGCAACTGTGTTTACCTAAAACAGGTGAGGACTTTCAAAGTTATTGTGGAGCCTGGGAGCAAACATTGTCAGGTCTGTTTACAGAAGCTGCATTCCCATGCCAGCTTGCAATACATATCCCTAAGTAATCTTTATTATTTATTAAGATGTCCCCAGAATAGAGATGCTGAAGCACTTTGGGAATCCTGAAACTGGGACCCCTCTGTTGTGCTAATCTAGAGAACCCCATCATTTCTGCTATATGATGTGCTGTACAGAGCTGTATTCATATGGACAGGGCTATAAAGTCCGTGAGGATTCCTTTTCCATGGGATTTTTATTAAATTCTAAGAGTGAAACAGTTTTGCGGATAAACCGTTACTGAATGGGATACAGTGCAGTTCAGACACTTGTGTAGCCAGTACATATCAGTGCAAGCTTTGTGTTTCAAAGATCCAAATTGAACAGTATAACCCAACTACTCAGGTATAAAAGAAATATGCAGTGAGAAATAAAGGAGTAGAATGAGTTCAGAGCAGGCATGGAGAATTACTTGGGGTCTATTGGGCAGACAAGAAGGAGAGGGTGGCTGTCAAACTTAATCTTATGTGGCGGGAACCTTATTGGAATAGTTTGCTATAGTTTTTTTTTCTTAATATTAAAAGTTTATGAAGCTTTTGAAACCAGAACAAGAAAAACAAAACATAGGAACAGTGAAATCTCCCAGGTACAAGGCAGATACCATAATTATGTCTGCATCTACTACCCTCACCCAATACTAGTAACATCAACTGGCCAGATATGGGCACCCTACCACAGACTTGCCCAACCCCTTGTCTCGGGTTGTGCAAGATAAAAAGCAGTAGCATCAAGGGGAAGAGCAATGGAAGAGACTGAGGAGAAAAGAGGAAAGAACATAGAGAAAATTAGAATAAGTAGAATAAAGAGAACTTCAGGGGGCACATGAGCAGGAGCGAGAAACCCCACCAGGGGTTGATAGGGAAACAACCAAAATCAAAGAATGCTAAAAGAGGGATTGATGTGTAAGTCCAGAAGTTATCACGAAAGATAAGCCAGGATGGGCCATACAGTAGAGAATTGGGAATAGCTGGTAATAAAGTTGACCTGTTAATTTCTCCAGTCACATCAGCCTACTTTTTGCTATAGTTTTAAGAGTCTATTGTTAAAGTTTGATGGTAAGTATTTATCTATCCAAAATATATATATTGTATATATTTTGAATGGATCCTTGTTTGGGCTACAAGGATCCATTAAATCCTTTAATGGATTTGGCCTCCTCTAGACTAATGTATTGTTGAGGTTTTCCAAAGCTGAAAAGACCCTCTTCCTCTAGAACGTGGCTAACACTATTCTGTCTGCCATATCTAGATGGATGTCCGTTCTCCAGAACAGCAAAGAAGAAGCACTAAACAATGCTTTCAAAGGAGACCACAGTACAGGCGAGAACAACATAGTCCAGGAGCTGACCAAGGAAATTATATCTGACATCCAGAAGATGCCGGGGAATGATATATGCTGTGACTGTGGAGCAGCAGGTATATTTACTTCACCTTTTCCCTCTTTATCTGAACTGCATGAAAACCCAATCACTTCAGTCTCATGTACGCTTTAAAGTGACACTAAATTCAGGAGTTACATCTTAAAAATGCATTTAAAGGAGAACTATGAGGTGAGTGCTTTTCACTCACCTCATAGTTCTAGCCGACCTGTGACAATGAGACTGTCACAGGTCGGCTCAGTAGATCGGGAGGTGAGCGAACACATACCGGCGTTCGCTCACCTCTCGATCCTGTCACAGCTCTCTGCCGTGACAGGGGGAGGGGCTGGATTCCCCTCTCCACGCTCTGATCTTCCAGCGCTGACTGCTGACTGGCGGATCTGACGGGGGAGGGGGCGGGTACAGCTGGCTCTGCCTCCGCCCAGCTGTCACTCACGCAGCTGGGCGGATCCCGGCATAATTGTCGGGATCCGCTTCAGCTGCGCCGTCTCAGTATACCGCGAGCAGTAGCTTGCGGTATACTGAGCTTAGGGTGACAGGAGGACGCTAGTTTGTGTCCTCCCATTACCCTAAGGAGAACTATGGGGAAAAGCCTTAGCCCCATAGTTCTCCTTTTAAGTACCTTAACTATTATCAAAAATGTATCTTATTTGTGTATCACTCGGCTGTAGATCCTCAAATCATCTCTGAATTGGTGCTGACATTGTCTTTCCTTCTGGAGGGTGGCCACTTTTATTCCCCCATGGTCCCTGTGTGTGTTGTAAAGTAAAGTGTAAAGTCCCATAATGGACTACAATCTCAGTACAAATTGGTAAACTAAATGTGTGATTGTAGTCCACCACAGGAGCGAGCTTGGAGCGGTGACTACTTTACAACACACACAAGGATCATGAGAAACAAAAGTAGCCCCCCTCCAGAAGGAAGGACAGTGTCGGCACCAATTCAGAGATGATTTGAGGATCTACCGCCGAGTGATACACAAATAAGATACATAACTCGTGAGTTTAGTGTCACTTTAACATGGAAGTCATTTTCATATTTTGACATCATATTAAAATAACAGCTGGTGTTCTTCAGTTTCTTTAGTATAAGGTGTAAACATTCTGTCCCTCAATACATAGTAGATCCCATCACACACCTGACCAGAAAACCCACGAAAGTCGGGCGGGTGCTGGAGTGACTGCAGATGCCTCTGCAAATCAAACATAACTAATCAAAAAGTCACTCGCACTTTGCAGCCGGCACCACCCGGCTAGACGAAAGTCGGCTGAAAAAAATAGAAATGGAACAGGATGAAAAATTGAAGGCCAAACAATGACTGCAGCCAGTCAGCCACCATCACTGTTGGGGGGGATCTGACACTTGGAGGCGTCAGCTTTCAGAATAAAGTGGTACCTCGGTTCACGAACTTAATTAGTTCCATGATTCTGGTCGCAACCGAATCAAATTTCCCCATAACGTTCAATGTAATACATAATACTGTACAGTACTGTATGTGCTAAAAAGCACACAAATAAGCTTCACAGCAAGTGTGCACAGGTCTGTCTGCGATCTCGACTAGAGGAAGCCACCACCACGTGGCAGAGATGGTCGCGGTCATGTTAATCACCTGATGTGGAGTTCGCAAACGGAAAGCAAAATTTTGCCGAACTTTCTGTTCGCGAACTGAATTGCGATTGTGAACCGAGGTATTACTGTACAATAGCCAGCAGGGGAGATTCCTCCAACCATGCTATGTAGTGTGGATGGGGGAATCAAACGATTTATTTCTCTGAACAAGAATCTTAATGCATATGGCCAGCTTTTGGTATGACTGAGGAGATGGTGTGACAGGTCCAAGACTAACTTCATGTGATGTGATATATTCAGATTTTCTTTTGCCTCTATGCATTTTGTTTTCTTTACCTTTTAGCTGCTCAAGTGACGTCTAACCCGCACCCTAAACTCCTAGTGCTGTATTAGTAAAATGCATTCAGAAAGAGAAAATACCTAAATGTGCAGATAGAAACGATTGAAAGAAGAACTCCAGCAGACTTTTTTATTAACCCTTGCAATGGGGCTAACCCGGCACTGCAAGGGTTAACTGTTCGTTTTTACTTAGAGTAAAAATAAAATTATACTCGCCTGATCCTCTGAGCCAGCTGGCCCTTAGACTGGTCCGTGTAGGGTGTCTCCCCCTCCTGTGCAGCAGTCTAGGAATCCTTGAGTCATTACACCCAATACAGTTTATAGGACGCTAAGGGACATTCCATTGCTGATGAGGTGAAGAAAAGCAGCTGGAGGGAGCTCTGCCGGCTCGGAGGATCGGGTGAGCTGAGCATAACTTTTTTGACCCTAGGTTAAAAAAAAGGAGCAGTTAACCCTTGCAGTATGGGGGAAGCCTCACGGCGAGAATGACTAAAATGTCTGCCCCAAGTTCTTCTTTAACACACACTACTCAACATTCTGAAAATACTAGGGAAAGGCGCAGACCACACAGTCCTCGCTCTTCCAGCATCCCGGAAAGGGGCACTCTGAGGCTTTCTGGTAGCAGTTACTTAACTTAATTGTCCAGCCTCTTCAGGCAATTAGTTTCTTCCAGAGGATTTCATTCATGCTTGGCTGGACACAGTCCAGAGTCTGCATAAAGCTCTTTATTACTGAGTGCTGACATTAATGTTAACACCACCTCTCCAGAATGCCTAATTGAATTTCTAATGAGCGCACAAAGTGCCTAGGATGGGCTACATGCAGCCGAGGAAAAATGTATGTAGGCAAATGTTACAATGAGCTCATTCCTAAACTGTGCACGTTAACACAAATAATCCCCTAAGGGCATTTAAACGTTTTGGAATAAAAGCTTAGCCCATACCTGCCCTTGTCTAGGTGTAGAACTACAACTCCCAGCATTCATGGCTGTATGTAAGGATTAGTTATGTCAACATCTCCTGCTTGTATTTTGACCTGAATAGGCATTTACATGATGTTGAAATTATAAAGGTATAATTGCGTCATAGCAAAGAAGCCTTGAAATGTAAGTGAGGACCAAGCCAGTCTGCCCAGGGCTCCTTCTTTTTTATATTAAAGAGGTGATATAGCATGTTCAGGGGAAAGTGAGCAAAAGAAGAAAAAGAATAGTTGTTAGACCCTGTATGTATCGTATAATAAGGCCCCATTCACATTATTGCATTGCTGGAACACACACATTCTAGTACACGTTGGAGCACCACGCGCTATTTGCAATGGTGCGATACGGCGCCACTTATTCTGAATGGCACCACCAAAGCACCTTACGGGCAGAGCTAAGCTGCATTGCACTAACACGAGCTGCGTTGCGCTGCCATAAAATGATGCATGTCCAGTTTTTGGGTTGTTCAGGTGCGTTTCCAGCCCATTCCTTTTGAGTGGGTTGCCTACTGAAGCTCACCTTAACGCACTATGTTAATGTTCGTGCATTGCCGCAGGGCACCCCATCGTTTAGGTGTGAACTTCATTTATGACAATAAAACAAATGACATGATCTAGAATTTAAAGCTGATCTCCGTGATATTGACAACAGGCCTCCCAAATGTTCTGCTAATTCTCTTCATCATAATTTGTATCAATAAAAGTGAAATGGCTGTAAAAAAAAACAAGTAGGAAAGTACCTGTGATATAATCATCGGCATTTTCATTTCCTGCTGTGGCTGGGCTAAGTGGCAGGGTGCCCTATGGTCCCACGTGTCCTTTCCAAGCACCGCATAGAAGTACACATCCAATCATGCATTGGGATGGTAGTGACAATTGTGGGCAAATTAGATGATGCAAGTGGTGGGCGTAGCTGATTGAAAATTGGGTAGAGATTAGTACAGGTTGGAGTGTCCCTACACTTTTTGCTGCTTCGGGGTGGGGGTGGACGTGGTGGGAGAGGGGTTGGGATGTGGTGG
>NW_017306693.1:785161-832727 GCF_000935625.1 Nanorana parkeri | reverse complement strand
TGGCTCCGGCTCTGTCTGGCATCCTGCCCAGCTCGCTGACGTCACTGGTTGCCAGGAGCTTGGTGGGACACCAGCCAGACAGTCCTGCTCAGCTCCTGGCACCCAGTGTCATCAGTGAGCTTTGGGATGCCAGCCAGAGCGCCAACGGTTGCCAAGAGCTTTTACCAACCTGGGACGCTGTAGCTGGAAAGGGGGTGGTAGGTGTGCCATGAGATGTCGCATGAGGCAGCTGCCTTATTTTTAGGGACAGCCCTGCAGACAAGCAAGATGTTCCTGCTCAGAATAGTACAGCTCATTGTTCCTTGCACACTGACGTGATGAAGTCATCAAAATCACCGATCAGACTACACAGTGGGTGGTACGGGGACCGGCTACCCTGCAGACACACTGAACAACTATAGGAAACCTCGAAAGGTGGGCACTAGACATAATTTTTATGGAGCATTGCCTACTCCTGGGATTTGTCCAGCCTCGGTATAAGAGATTCTGCTAAATTATTATACTTTGGGGACTGCAATAGGAGGGCCACCCTAAGGTGGTTGGGAACACTCAGAAACCCTATGGTGATGGGAATGAGGCTAGAAGCTATGGTGCAGAGACTTGCCACTGGAGTCCCCTAGAGATGAGACCATGGGTATCTCAGCCCACTCTGCTCCACCTACTGCAATTTAAATATCACTTGAGGATGGATTTTAAAATAAGGTGGAATAGTGGGGATTGATAATTCCAAACACACAACTGATTTTCTGACAAGTTGTTCCATGTGGGAAAAAAGTTTCCTCGTTTTTTCTTTATCAAAAACGGTAGCTATCGCAGGTATAAAATCATATCGGTGATGGTTCTGGTAGAAATCAGTTATTAGTACCGGTGTGGATACTTTGTAAATACCTAGCTGTGAATGTTCTTTGTAGACTTTTGTAAAATCATTTAGAACTTCCTGTTGTCCTTTTAACTCTGAGAATGCAAACTGAACCTTTTATTTTTTTTCTCCTTTCCTCCAGACCCTACCTGGCTTTCTACAAATCTGGGTATACTGACGTGTATTGAATGCTCAGGAATTCACAGAGAGCTCGGGGTGCATTACTCCAGAATACAATCCCTTACACTGGACGTCCTGGGAACTTCTGAGCTGCTGGTATGACGCGGTGATACTTCCAATATTAGTACATGCATTCGATTCTTCGCTCTTAAAAATGTAATTATGTCCCCTCTGGAGGGGCCTATGGTATGGCCTATAAATTACATATGGAATTATGTGGTCCCTTCTGTAAATTATAAGGACAGTAGATTCAATGGGAAGATCAGTGACCATATACACTGCCTGGCCAAAAGAAAAGTCACCACCTGCATTTCGGGCAGTGTTATGATCTGGGGTTGCTTCAGTTGGTCAGGTCTAGGTTCAGCAATGTTATGTGCCCAACAAATGAGGTCAGCTGCCTCCCTGAATATACTGAATGATCAGGTTTTTCCATCAATGGATTTTTTCTTCCCTGATGGCACATTGGGCATATTCCAAGATCACAATGCCAGGATTCATCGGGCTCAGATTGTAAAAGAGTTGTTCAGGGAGCATGAGACATCATTGTCATACATGGATTGGCCAACACAGAGTCCAGACCTTAACCCCATTGAAAGTCTTTGGGATGTGCTGGAGAAGACTTTACCCAGTGGTCCGACATTCCTATCATCACTACAACATATTGGTGAAAAATGAATGCAACTCTGGATGGAAATAAATGTTGTGATATTATATAAGCTTATCGAAACAATGCCATGGTGAATGTGTGCCGTGCTAAAGTAGGTCCAAGGAAATATTACAGTGTGTGTCTTTATTTTTGGCTAGGCAGTGTAAATACATAAGGATGCAGACAAAGTGTATTAACCAGTGGCACAGAACCTCCTTATACACATATAGTCTTATCAAATAAGGTGCTCTAATTCATTAATGCAACATCCCATAGCACTTAATCATAATTTATATTGTCCATGTATGACTTCAGCGGAGTGAATTCTGATTGAAGCATGAGGTGAACAGAGGCCGCTCCTCTATAAACTCCCTTGTGCATGGCTTGATGTTTGAAGCAAACACAGGTTTACTTGTGCAATGGAAAGGTGCACATATTGCAAAGGTGTGTGTGTGTGTTTTCCCAGGTAAAAAAGGTGAAGTTTAATCTGCTTATATTTTGCCTTCCCTCATTCCTTCTTTCCCCCATCATCCAAGACTAATGACATTTTTAAATAAAACCTTTCTTTTCATTACATACCTTTTATTGTAGAGCTAGTGATATTCTCAGTGAGTGGGTCTCTGTTCTTCTCTAGCAATGCAGGCAGATCATGTCTGGTAGTTGAGGCCAGCAGGGTGCCGTACAGATCTTCCCACAATCATCACAGCTCCTTGCTTCAGTTCTCCTCCCAAGAGCCCTCAGCCCTGATATAAGCAGCTGACTCTTGGAAGGAGTCATGCAAATATCAAAATGCCTTGATGGGGGGATGTCATTCATATACATGCAAACCAACCTAGGTAATGCCTCCATGTGATGTTGAGCCTCCATAATTGCAAGAACTGAAATCCAATGAATGAAAAGGGCGGGCCAGGGACACTCAGGCTTAATGATGTTGGACGTCCAACAGCCAGGAAATGAGAGGGACTCGATTTCTCTTTTTGCAGCTTCTAATGCACATTGTGAGAAACCCCGGTGTGATTTCATTCATTTTCCTCCTCTAAAAACTGTTCTTTAGATTTACTCAAAAATGTGTCACAGATGCTGAACTTGTTTTGTAACCTTGTTGATTTTCTCTTTCCAGCTTGCCAAGAACATTGGAAATACAGCATTTAATGAGATCATGGAGCCCTGCCTGCCTGCTGACGATACTGTGAAACCTGTGCCCAGTAGTGACATGTGAGACCATTCTTCGTAAATACCCAGAATTCCAATGTTTCCGTATCTCTATGACAAACATGGGGACTGTAATGGAAAGTTACTTCACCAATACTTTCCTAGGGCAATGTTCCATATAGACCAGGGGTGGGCAACTCTGGCCCTCCAGCAGTCATTTAACTACAAATCCCAACATGCTTCTGGGAGTCATGTCTGTGGCTGTCGGTCTTACAGTGCCTCAGGGGACTTGTAGTTCCACGCTAGCTGGTGGGCTGGAGTTGCCCACCGCTGATATAGACTGATCTCTTCCATTGCCCGGGGCTAGGCAGCGTATATTGTTCACCCAGGCGGTTAGTATTGTGCATGTATAGGCACCAACCTGGGACGTAGGCTTGCCTGATGAGCTGAGGACCACGAGGGGGCATATTGCACTTTAATAAAAGTTCAGTTATCTGTGAAAACACAACCCCAAGCTGAAGCACCCGACTCCCAGATATATTCTAAATAAAAGGAGAACTGATCGATTCTCGCTCACTCACACACTCACTCACACACCCATACCACCATCCATAGAACTCTGGTCCAATCTCCTTAATAAGGCTGACTCCTGTGCCAGTAATTGGCAACACCCGGACCTAGGATTGGAGACTTCATCGCTCCCAAGACACTTGGAAATCTCCACGGTCCCAGATCTCCGCTATACTCCAGAAAACCTAGAGAGACTTGAAAAGCCTGGGTGACAATGCTGCCAAATTACACAGTAACAATGCTACAGTATGTTAAGTATTCCCATTCACATAGCATATCTAAAATATTCTAAGAATTCTTACCATTTTAGTTGTTTATTTAGAAAGGATTATACCCAGGAATCCATAGGCAGCTTCTAGAGGTTTGAAAAGATATCTGTGAGCTGATGAGGGACAGGTTTTTTTAGCATACAAGGTCTTTATGCCTCTAACCCTTTGTTAGGACAGACAGTCTTGTTCATCTAGTTTAAAGTGATAATGAAATCTGCCAGCACAGCAGAGACAGTGTTAATTATATGAACTCAAACTCCCCCCAGACAATGAGAACTAAACAGGATTTTTCAGTCCTGGAGTTTGCAGAAACATCATTAAAAAAATGCAAGTGAATTTTAAATATTTTTTTTAAGCTGTGCTATGCTAATGGGAACATGTAACAAATATAAAGTGGATGTTATCCCAATTTGTCTGCAAAAGTGGAAATACACTTTAAGGGCTATTACCATATTTGCATGGTCATACACCAAATTCAAATGATAGGTTCTGCTGCCACTGGCCTTCTGTACACCAGACATTGCAGGCAGCACTCTTGTATGAAAAATCCACATTCAACCAGTAGCATTTTTTCAAAAAGGGCCTCTTTTCGTGTCTTGGTAGTCCTAAACTATAGCCTTTACCCCATGTCAGAGCATACTGGGGTTATATGGTTATATCATGCCACAAAAGTTGGAAATCTACAGGCTGCCCATAACATATCTGTATATGTGGTGTATCTGTCTTAGAAAATTGTTACTTAATCAGCTTTGTGTTTCCCCTTTTCCAGGAATGCTAGGAAAGATTACATCACTGCCAAGTACATTGAGAAACGATATGCGAGGAAGAAATACGTTGACAATGCATCTAGACTGCACAATCTGTGTGACGCCGTCAAGACCAGGGACATATATGCACTGGTGCAGCTGCACGCTGATGGCGTGGACCTTACAGAAACCATTCCACTAGCTAATGGCCATGTGAGTACAATGACATTTCATAGTCTGCAACTGTATAGCGCCGATCTATTCTGCATCAGTTTATACCGTTTATATCGTCCCTGCAAGTCTAATGTCCCTAACACATCCAAACATGCCTTCTATAGTGCAGACATCCATTACGGGTAGATAGAGTTGTACCCCCTTTAAGCCTATATAGATTTTAAATCTGAACTACAGATACTCAGAAGGGTCATGCCCCATTATACTAGATATGAAATGAATAAATATACCTTTTATAAACCTTCATTGTATTAATAAAGGTGAGTTCTATTGGTGCATTGTGGTTGATTCTTCCTAAAAAATGTTGTTTAGGGAAGGGTAGTGCCAGATCCACAATCCTGCGACTAGGATCACCTTGCTGGATCATGTCATCTATTGCAATCTGGGCTTGTAGTGGGGAAGGGTGTTCTGGATATATAGAAAGACCAATTCTGGAGTCAAAAGAATGCAGGTGTAATGAACTGAGCAGTCCTTTGCTGCAGCTCACAGTATCATGTTCCTATGGTCGTCTCATAGTGACATTATAAACACTCTGGAATAGTCTGGTCAGATGCCAGTAAAGCTACCAGAATGGTTGTGGATTGTGAGACTGTGTCCATTATTGCATTCTCACCCTTGATCAGAGCTCTGAGTGTCAGCCACCGTGCTGCCACATATATACAGTATATGGGAAAATGAGCAGAAAACCTGTGTTATAGGTTGCATCTAAGGGTTCGAGTATTGGTTGATCAATGTCAGGTGACATCTTTGGTTGTCATTGCAGAGGTTTTGCTATAAAAGGCCTACCGTGTGCGTTGTTATATGTCACAAAGCTGAACAGACTGGGCACAATCACTCTCTAATAGTTATTGCATGGAGGTCTTTGTATGGACCGTCTAGTGCAGGTGAGGCAACCTCGGCACTCCAGCTGTGGTGAAACTCCAAATCCCTTCATGTCTGTGGCTGTTTGAGTGCCTTATGGGACTTGTAGGTCCACAGCAGCTCAAGGGCCAGAGTTGCCTACCCCTGGTCTAGTACAACCTGTCTGGATTTATATGGTTGATTGTGGTTTTATTATTCCAGGAACAAGGCGAGACGGCACTACATCTAGCTGTCAGATCTGTAGACCGGACATCCCTGCACATAGTTGATTTCTTAATGCAAAATAGGTCAGTATAATCCATTTGTAGTATTACATTATAATTACAGCATCACTGTAACACAACAATTAAAGGATAACTACAAGGATAATACTATATTAAAGTAAATTATAAGCAGACTAGATCTGGATGAAAAGTATACAAAGGAAGCACAATCAAGTATCATGTGTTGGATATTGCTGCTTTCTCTCTATTATTAGTTTGTTTTTGGACCTGTGTCCATGTAGATCATTGTCCTCTTTTCACAACCTATCTGCTGTTCACGTAACTTCTTTCATTTTTTCCCCTTTTTTTTCTTTATATATCCTTTCTACTAGGATTACATTTATTGTGATTTTTTTTTTTTAAATGTCATAGGTTAATGTAACTACTAAAAAGTTCTTCATCTGGTTTATTCTGTATATTACATTTTGACATATACTGCTACAATCTTCTCAGACGTTGCCTTTTTGTATGTGTTCTGTTGAAAAAAAATGAATAAAAAAACTAATTACAATTGCTGTGCTGGCAGGGTGAGACAGTTGGGGAGTAACAGGCACAAGGAGGACCCATTCATGCCGAAATGCATGCTGTAACATGTGTTGCGATGCAGTTTGAGATCCATTGCACTATGGATCCTATTCAATAAACTTCAGTAGGACTGCTCAAGGCAGCCTGATGCTCTGATCTGTAGAAGACGGACTTTTTTTTATGTCCATGTATATTGTTTGCAAAATGCATGGCCATGTGCCTGCTGAGAACGAGCTAAAGGATGTGGGTGAGGTGTTCTACTACCTTGTTTTTTCAGTTTGGCTTTCAGAAGAGAGGTATCCCTCCACAGAAATGAAGAATACCCCTCTAAACACACATGTATGTATGTTGCAGGCATAAACTATTATTTATCACATGCATTTATAAAGCGCCGACAATTTACGCAGTGCTTTACGTACTGCACATTCACATCAGTCCCTGCCCTCAAGGAGCTTACAATCTAAGCTCCCTATTACACATGCATACATACAGGGCCAATTTAGACAAGAACCAGTTAACCTTCCAGCATGTCTTTGGAGTGTAGGTGTACCCGGAGGAAACGCACACAAGCACAAGGAGAGCATGCAAACTCTTTGTAGATAGTGACCTGGCCAGGTTTTGATCTGGGGACTCCCAGTGCTGCAAGGCAGAAGTGCTACTAAGCCACTGTGCACTTAGAATGCAAAACTGCTGGCCCCAAGTGGTATATGATGATGTTAGATGTATTCTAAAAGTGTATTGTTCCTCATTCTATTGTAGCATACTTGCTTTATATGTTTAACAGAAAAAATAATTATCCTTGTGATAAAAAAGGTTGTAAATGGGATTATCTTCCTTTTTTTATACAGTAAGTCCCCTACATACGAACAGGTTCCATTCCGAGAGCGCATTCGTAAATCCAATTTGTTCATAAGTCCAACAAAGTAAGCTTGGGTACCTAGCTCCATCACTGCTGCTTTTACGCTTGCTTCGGACATCCTGGGCTTGAAATAAAGATACTGTTATACTGTACTCTATACCAGCGTTTTTCAACCACTGTGCCGCGGCACACTAGTGTGCCGTGAGATATTTTCTGTAGAGGTAAATTTTTTAAACATTTTCTAATGGTGGTGTGCCTCCTGATTTTTTTCATGAAAAAAAGTGTGCTCTATACAGTACTGTACAGTAAAGTGCACAAAAGCACACGCACGTGACAATGTATGCCAGACACGTGAACTAACTTGCGTGATTACACATGCGCATGTTCACATCTTCGAAAGTTCGCAACTTGAATGTTTGTATGTAGGGGACTTACTGTGTTTCGGGGTCCTTCAGATGTCTGGAAGCCATGCACAGATTATTCTTTATAATAATTGATGGTTTCTTGTATCTTAACATTGTGGCTGCTTCTGAACATGACTGTTCTCTCCTCAAAGTGGTAATTTGGACAAACAGACTGTGAAAGGCAGCACTGCCCTCCATTATTGCTGTTTAACAGACAACGCCGAGTGCCTTAAACTACTACTGAGAGGCAAGGCTTCCATAGAGATTGGTAAGTCCCATCCATTTACTGGAGCTGATTTATAAACACTGTGGAAGAGAACTCAGACGAGTTACTTTCAGCAACTTAATCATGCTTAACTTAATCCGGAAGAGGATGTCTGTTTGATTACTGTGGTCAACTGTTTTCTCTTCTCCATTGCTAGTAAATGAGACCTACTCACTTATACATATCTAGCAAGGAATTCCTTTGGCTGCTTCTTGTGTGTTTTCCAGATACCTTTTTAAATCATCAGCCAAAATTGTCAGTTTTACTGCTTTGGAATATGACACAGAGCTACTCATAGCATACCCATTTATCCAAATCCTCATTATGGTTCAATGCAGTATTTTTCACTAGCAAAGGTTATTGATGTTGATCACTGTAGATGCAGGAATTGAAGCATTGCACCAATTAAAATAGCCCAGATATAACTTTATTCCATTAAGGTCAGGGGGTGTTCAAGTAGAGCGACCCCCTTCATCAGGGCTTAATGAGAGAAATCATGTATGTGGACTACATTCCCTGCAGCTTTAAAATTGCATTGAGTTGTGATGGGAGTGCTTTAGGCTTGTCAGTATGTCAGGCTTGGCTGCCACACCAGCTGCCTGAAGTACTCCCATCACAACTCAATACAACTTTCAAGCTGCAGGGATTTTAGTCCACATACATAATTTCTCTCATTAAAGTGACATTAAACCCTCAGATTTTTTAACATAAACCAATACTGTAATGTGTGCCTTACTGTAATCCATGGTTGTTTCCCTTCTCTTTGCTGCTCTTCCTTTTAAATCCTCATGTCTTCTCATGCTTGGGGAGAACTTCCCTTTGCAGCTCAGTGCCTCTTCCTGTAGTGCTGGCTCAGGTTGTGAACCTACACACAGACACCATGTATCCATTTCAGAGACAAGGCAATCTGCTGCAAAACAGAAGTTCTGCAGAGCATGAGAACAGATACAGATTTAAAAGGAAGAGCAGCAAAGAGAAGGGAAACTACCATGGATTACAGTAAGGCACACATTACAGTATTGTTTTATGTAAAAAAATCTGAGGGTTTAATGTCACTTTAAGCCCTGATGAAGGGTGTGTGCCTTGGACCCCAGAAACGTGTCGTCCACTCTACGTGAATGCCCCCTGACCCTAATGGAATAAAGTTGTATCTGGGCTATTTTATATGGTGTGATGCTTCAGTTCCTACATCTTGCATGTTCACTGTCAAGTCAAGAGTTGTTTGAAGATCCTTTGGATTGCATAAGCTGCCTACCTGTTAGTTAGATCATCCATATTGCCATCACTTTTTACCACTATTGGATGAGGAACACCAACAGAATAACAACACAGGTCCAGCACTTTCTTTCCTCTTCCAAATATCTGCATCAACATTGATTTCGATTGGACAGTAAAAATAAGCTTAGTTTCAGGATAACAAAAAGCATGTAAGGCAGCCCAAGAGAGCCAAGTTAAGCCAGCCATAGACCCAGAGAATTTAGTTTTTAAAAATCTGCTTTCGGAAGGTTTGTTTGATTTTCTAATAGTTGCTTGGGTCAAGTTAACTATCGTTTTCGGCCGCGGTGACAAAAAAATATCAAAGGAACAGAATGGAATTTTGTTTCTGGAACAAACAAAATTCTATCGTTCAAGAAACTCAATTCGTTTCTGAAATCGAATGTTAAAATCTAATCTGATGGCATTATCGAATGTTCTGATTTTTCGTATGAACATTAGTACCAAATTCTATCAGTGTGCGGCCAGCTTTAGAGCATCACAGTGAAAGGAACCGTCTGTATTGTCTTTTAGAAATGTTTTCTTCAACTATTATTATTATTAACTAACTTATGAAACTAGTATTAGTGTTATTTGTACCTGTTTATATTTTATTGGTTGCTACCAGTTTATTAGCTTTTGCAACATAAACGTCATGAGTTTTTTTGGGTTTTTTTTTCTGTGTTGCAGCCAATGAAGCAGGTGAAACATGCCTAGATATTGCTAAGAGGTTAAAGCACACACAGTGTGAGGACTTGGTAAGTCTTGATCTGTTGTATTGTCATTATGCATAGTCTATTGATCGAGATCTCCTTGTATCAAGAATGTAAAAACATTACCATCCAAAAACGCCCATACAGCCATGAACCGATGACACGCTTCTTTGACGGGCACCTGGCATTTCTTGTTGCTTGGGAACTGTACTCTGGGATGGAGCAGTGTCTTTGTGTATCTAAACTACCCATCTCATTAGTTGAATCAACTACTGACTCTAAGAGGTATCTCGGCTTTCCTTCCCCTGTTTGGTTGTATAGATATTTCTCTGGCAGAGTCCTCTGTAGTTAAATCAGCTCTGCGTCACCTTCTCAAAACTGAAATATCCACTTTGGGTACACTGACCTCTCAATTATAGCTAAAAATATACTAAACTCTAGAGTTAAATCCTAAAAATGCATCCAAGTACCCCAACTATTAACAAAACTGTCCTTACTTGTGTATCACTCGGCTGTAGATCCTCAAATCATCTCTGATTTGGCGCTGACATTGTCCTTCCTTCTGGAGGGGGGCGACTTTTGTTCCCCATGGTCCCTGTGTGTGTTGTAAAGCAGTCACCGCTCCAAGTTCACTCCTGCGATGGACTACAATCTCAATACAAATGAGTAAACTAAACGTGAGCTTGTAGTCCATCACAGGAGTGAGCTTGGAGTGTTGACTACTTTACAACACACAGAGGTACCATGGGGAACAAAAGTAGCCCCCCTCCAGAAGGAAGGACAGTGTCAGCACCAATTCAGAGATGATTTGAGGATCTACAGCTGAGTTATACACAAGTAAGGACAGTTTTTGTTAATGGTTAAGATACTTGAATGCATTTTTAGGATTTAACTCCTGAGTTTAGTGTCACTTTAAGTAAAGTTACGGCCACGCACGCAAGTATTTGATTTTAGTTTATGAGAACTGATGATCAGAATTGCATTGTTGTATAGTTGGCGCATCTTATTTATTTTTTTCTTGAACCCTAATTTTTTTTATATATCTCAGTATTTTCCCATTTCACACATTCCCTGTACGTTGCCTAATTTTTATATTGAGCTAGTAGAATATATAGAGACACCGGCACTCCAAATAGTGAATCAAATACGTCTTGACTTACGAGCAGCATAACGTGATGCACTCAATGCCAATTTTTATATTGTTCCCCTTTCTACCAGCTGATGCAAGCTTTGACTGGGAGATTCAATGCTCATGTCCATGTAGAATATGAATGGAGGCTGCATCATGTGGACATGGATGAGAGTGATGATGACGTGGATGATAAAACTCAGGTTGGTGTTATTTTGGAATAAATACATTTCATCCTTTAGCTATGCTAACTGGGCTCTTCCAAAGTGTGGTGTTTGGCTCCTCCAGCACCAGCATCATGCCTTTCATTGTTGATACATATGGATTTCAGAGGTTTTGTGGCTGTTTACATGCCAAAAAGGTACTGACTGAATTATATGAACCATGGAATCTGAATAACTGCAGTACACTGCCTGGCCAAAAGAAAAGCCACACACACTAATATTTAATTGGACCGTCTTTAGCTTTAATTACAGAACGCATTCGCCATGGCATCCTTTGGATAAGCTTATGCAATGTCACAACAGTTATTTCCATCCAGAGTTGCATTAATTTTTCACCAAGATCTTGTAGTGATGATGATGAGTTCGACCACTGCATAAAGCTATTGGATGATCAGACATCAAGCATTGTGGGGAGGGTAGAAGGAGCATGCGTGTGCATACCGAGAAGCACCAGTATTTGGATTAAGGCAATGGAAAGGAGTGGGAAAGAAGTGTAATGGCTCTAGACTCAGGGTGCCTCCTACACAGCTGAGGTTTTTTTTTTTTCGTGGGGAAATCCAGTTTGCCATCCATGTTGAATTTTTCCAGCCTGCTGCCATTACTTACCAGAGACTTAACTGATCTTTGCGAAAACCAGTGCAGTCTCTGCATAAGAGAGACACTAGGATATATGAAAGTTCTGGTTCTACACCATTCATTCAATGCTTAGATCATCGCCACATGCCCAACCTTAGTCATAGAAGGTCATCCAATATATTCCCATTGCACACATTCCTGGCACAGGAGTAAAAATGTACTGTAGCAACTGCCAAAAGGTTAAAGACCTATGTCGCCAGCACACCATGGATCCAGGGCCGACCCTATACTGTGGCAGCCAGGCGGCATCTCATTGGGTCACATGGGGGGAAGGATAGGTGTGCCTGCCGCCCCCTTTGCTGGCAGGAAAGTACAGGAAAGACTGGTCGCTATGTATTAAGGTGCCCATACACTTTACAACCCTGGCAAGACTTTTGTCTTGCCAGGGTTGTAAATATCGCGGGATTTCGTACGAGAATCGTGCAGTGTATGGGCACCTTTTAACTGTTCTTTGGACTTGGCAATCAAAGCTGAACTCTGTGGAAATGACAAAACTATGCTTGCAATCGGGCATACCCCCACCGACACACACTGCAAGGCTTGAATGCTCATTTTTGTCTAGTGCGCCTTCAAAATGTGTTTTTACTTACTTTGCTCCCCCGGAGGGATAGCGCTCATATCTTCTCTCTGATGCTCCGGGTTGTAGACGGGTTTTTGGCATCCTCACTCGTTACAAGTATTGATATAGAGCTGACAATTTATGCGGCCCTTTACATACTGCAAATTTACATGCCCTTAAGTAGCTTACAATCTAAGGTCCCTATTGCATACACATACGGGACCAATGTAGACAGGAGCCAATCAATCTTGCAGCGTGTCTTAGGAATGTGGGCAGAATCCTGGGGAAAGCCACACAAGCACAGGGAGAACATGCCAACTCTTTGCAGATCGTGTCCTGACCAGGATACGAGCAGACCCGGGGACCCCCAGTGCTTCAAGGCAGAAGTGCTAACCACTAACCCACTGTGCACTTACAATGCAAAACTGCTGGTCCTGCATTGTATGTGATGATGTCAGAGTGTCTCAGATGTATAGAGTGCTGAAGAGAGGGGGACCAGTGGCATGGAGAGGAGAAGCCTGTGGGAGCAAGGGATATAAGGTAAGTAATGGCTTCTTTCAGGTACCCTTGACAAAAACAAGCATTTAACCCTTGAAGCGGGGGGGGGGCAGTGCAAGGGTACTTATGTAATTTCCCCAGAGTTCTGCTTTAGGAATAAGAACTTTTTATTAATTAAGGTTCACGTTGACCAACATTATCGAAGTGTCTAATTTTTTTAATTTTCAATACTTTTTGCTGCCCATTTGTGTAACAAAAGAAAGCGAAAGTAATACAAATGTGTGAAATGTATGTCTTCTGTTCTGTGCTCTCAGCTTAATGCTGTGCCCTTATCTGCTATTGTGCAGCAGCCAAGTCCTAACCGGAGGGAGGACAGACCAATCAGCTTTTACCAGATGGGACCAAATGCTGGGCAGCCTAGCGTTGCCGCTTTAGCTCGGGATGCCGCGAACATCGCCAAAGACAAGCAAAGAAACTTTCTTCCCAATATCGTTCAGAATGAAACGTACGGAGCAGTGCTCAATAATAACATCACACCGCCGAGCTCTGCCGGGCCGGCACCAGCTCCTCCTCTGCCACCAAGAAACATTGGCAAAGGTAGGAAAACTGGGAAACATGGTGGCAGCTTCAGCTTTGTATCTTATTGCAGTTTATGCTGCACCTGTTCTGTTTAAATCCAGATGATTCTTTATTGTAATCTTAGGAACTTCCACACAGCTAAAACAAAAATTCTATATCTTTATGTGAAAGTTCTGGCTCCTCTCTCGCAATAACAACTCTTTGTAATTGCAGTTAATCATCCTCAATGTGGATAAGCTGCAGATTAAAAAGGTTCATGTGCGCCAGTGGAACTGAAGACATTCATGTGCACTAAACACTTACTGCAGCCAGGTTGCTAGGAAGGGGGCCAGGCCCAATGCATCAATTGCTGCTTGGTGATCACTGTCATTTGACAGTGATCACTTAACAAAGTGGTGCTGCATAAACCCTTTCCTGTCATAAAAATCCTTCTGCCCGTCAAGGAGCAGAAATAGGCAGATTGTATAATTTCAGATGATTGCTTTAGTACTGTTCTAAGCTTTACTGTATCATTCAAATATGTGAAGCCGCACTATCACACGACGCAGTTTTTTTAAACTTTTGCACACATAAAATTTTTACTGCGTTGGGTGATAGCGCCGCTTCACATATTTGAATGATATTAATGCAGGCTCACGCAGCTGTAAGGAGGAACGCCCAGTAATCGAGCGCAGAAGTCTCTACAGAAAAAAAAGCTTTACCCTGTGTAATTCCAAATAAAGGGAAAACTCTTTCCAAAGAGGTGTATCCATTTAGCCAGTCCTCTTGGGAGGCTGAGTTTTTCCCATGGTCAGGATAACACACAGAAAGACATTTTTGGCGCTGTATTCATGTCCCAATAACTGCTCATGTAATTGGTGTTTAATAAGGTTTTTGGACTTGATGGCTACAAGCCATTTACAAAGTAGTTCTGCAGTGTTTTCTTCTTGTACAAAGCTTGTTTATGGACTATGGTGTTCTGATAGAACTATATATAAAGTAAGCTACTTTTAGATATCGAATGACCGCATGTGTTCTCTGTGATCAATGGAAATCTTTCCTCCCATCCTCTCGATTTTTGTCCCCTCCAGTTCAGTCGACCATTTTTGGCAGTAGTATACACAACGCCCTTTCCAATTCCCCGGCCTGGAAATCCCACGCGATAGGACATGAGAGTGGCAGCAGACAGAGGTCCTCGTCTGACCCTCCAGCTATCCACCCTCCTGTGCCACCAATGCGTGTAACATCTACTGCCACAAGTACGTGTCCTCCTGTCATCCACCCATTAGCACCATTCCAGTGCACTCCTGCTAGATGACCCTTCACTGCATCCTTCTGTCGTGTTTTGTTGTGTCTAACTCTATTGCGTCTCTGTGCTGCCAACTACCATATTGTCTCTGGTTGTATGCTAGAAACTAGATATCGCAGAGGCAGGACAGTTATGATTTGTTGATGTCAGATTATAGGGTTAACCATGGCCCAGGTTGTGCCGTCAGACAGTGGGCGTCATTGATGGAGTCTGAAATATGGATTGTTTTTACCTTATTGCAGCTAATCATATTCTGTTTATTTGTCATGAAGCTGCACAGACATTCCTTATTTCAGACACTCTGATCAGGTCCATTGTATTGTGCTCAATCATTATGGGGCAATCTGGAAGAAGTCAACAAGAAGAGGGAGCTAGGAGATTGGAAGTCTAGAGCAAAAAGTTCCCAGCAGCCATTTTGTGGTGGCTATGATTAACACCACCACACTTTCTTTTCTTTGTTAGTTGTTTTTTTAGGTGGACCTCCAGGCACACAGATAATGAAAGAGTTAAAACATATACAAACGGTTATTCCGAAATGTCAGTTCCATGTTTCCCCTAATTTCTGAAGCCACTGTACAGCTTTTTGCCCTCTGAGCAGCACCTCAATTGAAAGGGGGTGCAGGGAAGAGATAGGACCTCTGTGTGCTATGAAACTAACAGTCATTTCACTACAGATTCCTTGGCTACTGCAGTGGTGCGGAGGGAGTGGATACACTCTTTTCACTCTGAGTCTATATTATAGACGCAGATAAGTGTGTATTAGTGCTCCACACAGCGGGAGTTATGTATCAATAGCTATGGTAGGCACTCAAAGGACTTCCAACGCAGGATGACTTCATATGGAGGACATCTCATGAAGAAAAATCAGTTGCTTGATTACACAGACATTTTGGCAGGAAGCTGGCCACCATTAAAAAGGTTGGGCAGTGACTTCCCAAAATGTCCGTGTAATAAAGCAGTAATAAGTCGTAGGGGGAGCCCTCCGCACACCTCACAGCAGTCCCGGCCAAGCAAGAAAAGATGGTGCTCGCAGTGATATTGGTTCACGGATGGCGCCGTGCAGACACAGAACAAGCAGGGAATCACCAGCACTCAGTAATGAAAGCAAATTTGTCCTTTTATTGGACAGAGGCGTCATAGAAATCAAAAGAACCGACGTTTCGGGGCCGCGCAGGGTCCCTTCCTCAAGGTAGAAAACATGTCCCTGCGCGGCCCCGAAACGTCGGTTCTTTTGATTTCTATGACGCCTCTGTCCAATAAAAGGACAAATTTGCTTTCATTACTGAGTGCTGGTGATTCCCTGCTTGTTCCGTGTAATAAAGCAAACATTTTTTCTTCATCATCATCCATGGGAAGTCCTTTGAGTGCTCCATATGAAGTCATCCTACGTTGGAAGAGAGACGTAACTAGAAACCTCAGACCCCCAGTGCAGGAAACCATGAAAGGCCCCCCGCCACCACCGCTTGAGGGAGCTGCAGAGCACTGGCCTGCTGCATGCTGGGAGCTTTAGTCCAGAGAGGCAATGTCTGCACCTCGGTGATTACCCCAGGGTTGGGCCCTCTTCTTTGTTTCTGGCCCCACTCCCCTTACCCCTCCACCAAGTGGGAGAACTCCAGGGCCCGGTCGCACCTGCAGTGGTTTGAAGTCCTTTGAAAGCCTTCTAAACCTATTGTTAAAGCAGTTCTCCAGGATTTTCAAAATGTAACCCTTACAGTGGGGCTACACCTGCACTGCAAGGGTTATTTGCTCAGTTTGGTCTAGGGAATGAAATAAAGAAGGTTTTCTGACCCATCCTCAACCCTGCAGCGGTTACCGCTTAGCTTTCTAGCCCTCCACTCCGGCTGTGGTATGTACCTCTGTGTCCTCACGTCTAACACAAGTGAATAGACCTTGCATAGACGGGATGACGTCAGCTGGGCTTAGACCACCAGAGCCCAGAGAAAAGGAGGCTGTGAGAACCGGTCTAACAGCCAGGTGGGATCAAGGACCAATTGAGTATTTCTTCTTTATTTGAGCCCCTAGACTAATATGAGCAGTTAACTGCGTGGTGGGCACAGCACTTAGTTAAGAGTAAAAAACTGCCCAGGTGCACTCAAGGCAATTGGCAAAGAGAAGAGGCACCCACGGGTCTTGTGATAATGCAACATTGCTATATTTATTGGGCTGGTAGACATTTCGACAAGGCACTGCATGTCTTTCTGAAGACCAAATGTATCCATGTTGTCTCATCAAAAGACCCATGAGTGCCTCACTTTGTGTATATATATCTAACTAACCTGGCTGCTAGTGGATCTAGCTACTATGGGGAACCCAGGAATAACCTGGGCTATCGGGAACAGGAAGCAATTAAAGGTGCTTTTAGACATTCATGAAATAAGTGCCAGATTGTAGCCAATCAAGTCGTTAGCTCTAAAAGCCTGCAAGAAGCGCTGTAGAAACATGCATGCTTGGGTCACATTCTTGTTTGTTCCTGTGAAGAGGGACAAGGAAGGCCTACAGACATATGAACTTTCCTCAGTCAATGCTTCTTAAAAATTCTGTGCTATTATACAGCCTACATTTTCCTCTATGGTATGGAAGGCCTGACGGAAAGATGCATCCAGTAGACAAATCGTGTAATCCATGTGAAAGGGCCTCACAAGACTTTAGACAAATACCAAACATCAAAATCTCCAGCTACATGTCCCATAATGTTCTGCCAGTCAATGTATAGAAGGCTATTCAAGGACACAGTATAGTATGGTGGAAGGTTTAGTTCAACAATAGTTCAAGCTGTACTGGTTTACCATCAGTACATCAATGATTATCCTTCCAGTGATCAGGACCTCACTTGGATGTTCTCTGCAGTTTTCCAGCTGGCTGCTCTGTACCCATCTGAACATCTTCTGCAATTTATACTTCCAGCTTAAAGCCAAACACCCCTTCCCCATTCTTGGGTTTAGCAGTTCCATAAATGAGTTGAATGTGTAGAACTTGGTGTAATGTTGTGTATTATCAGTCATTCCCTGAACACTCACAAAACACATTTGCCCTATTAACCTGTGACGTGATGCCTTCCTCCTGTTTTGTGTATTGTGCACACATAAATATGTGTTGGTTATTTATCGTCCACTGTGTGTGTGTGCGCGCGCCTATGTGTGTATATATAGCACCGGTGCTGTCTATATTGGGGTTTTATTGATTGCTCTGCTTTCATTTCAGATCCCCCTCCACCTCCTGTAGCGAAAACAGCCAGCGTTATGGAAGCACTGAACCAGCACTCCAAACAGAACCAGCCCCCTCCAGTTCCACAGAACAAACCAGCAGCACCACCACAGCCTCCCAATAGACTGACACAGAAAAGACTGGTCCCAGGGTAAGTCTAGGGAGAGTGAGTGTGTGCCATTGATCACAGTAGATGTGCACACTGGGGATACTGTGTTCCTGAAGAAAGAACCATTCTTATTATCCATAGCAACTAGTAATGCAACTCCATTTTTCTTTCTGTATTGCTGTGAAAGACTCTGAGGGAGAATTTTAAAGCTTTTATATCGGTTCTTCAATTACAATTCCAAGGTGTATGCCTATCACGTATATGTGCTATCAGAAGTGGTGTCGGACTATCTTGAGCACAGCATTGCCTCTGGAGATTAGTTTACAATGCATAAATGATTTCATAGAGCCTGTCCTGCCTGTAACCCCCAGTAAAGCTGGCTGCATACCAAAATACATGGGCACCTATCCAAAGAATCAGGCGTCTGGATGTTTATCAAATTTGACTGTGCACTCATTGCCACATCTAAAAGATTCATCAGTTTGACATGCCATCCGAACTTTCAGGTCAGCTTTTTTTTAAACTGTAGCATATCAATAACATACACTAATAGATGTGGTTATAATACGTGCACGCGTTTCAATCGCCTTCATTATCCAACTGCTGCTATTATATACGAGAGTCTTAAGTCTCGCAAATGACTTGCAGCAGAGGTAGGGCCTGGGTTGATGGGCTTTTCTTCGTTTTGCATTTTCATACAAAGATATTGGAATGCAAAACCCTCTTGAAACAAATCAAACGCAGGTCAGGAGGTCAGTTGCCGGTCGAAAGCACTGCCAATGAATTCTGAATGATCTCAATAGCATCTCAACGTGATGCCGTTGAAACAAGCCCAAAGCCAGCTGACGCAGGCCTGTGATGAGTCAATCAACAGTAAGTAAATGTAAACGTGCTTGGGATAAACGTAGGTCTATGTTCAGACAAAAAAAAAGATTTTAAAGAATGTAAAAACCCCAAATTTGCAAAATGACTTGATGGATCACTTGGCCCTTTTCTGCCAACACTCGTCTATGATAGGCCCAGGTTGACAATGGCCTCTTTTGTAGTATGTGAAGTTTATTAAATTTTGCGATGAGAGATACCTATGCACTGATGGCAATAACCATAGCTATTCTGATAAGGAGCAGGCACCAAAAAAATGCCATTGCCTTTTAAACCCTCAAGGCAGCCGCCAAACCCAGGCCCTCCGTCCATGTACTTCTTTGATTCCGATTTGGTTTTTTTTCCCCCTTTGTCTATTGATGGGACATTAGTGTGCATGTAGGAATTCTATATTTTATACATTTATCATTTGGGTTTGATACAATTTTAAGGAGAGTTGATGCCTAATCATCCCTGCCTTTTTAGTTATTTATAGCTATGTGGCTTTAAAATGTAAATATGTTTAAATGTTTGACTGTTTTATATTTTTTCTTTTTTCCTTCAGGGTAGAGAAGCCTGCTCCACTAAGAAAGACCCAGTCTGTGGCATCCCCAGCCTTACCACCTCCTGGTAAGTTTCCACATATCTATCCCATTATCTCCCCATGGCTGACACTGAGAGGACAGCGCCACCTGCTGATCGACACAGCTATAGCCTTTTTTTTTTTTCGTTTTAGTGGGGGGGTTTTTCACAAAGCTGCTGAAGACAGCCGAGTGAATAACCCAGCCGAAGTGAAGTGAGCCGAACAACGTTCAGCTATTCACTAGGGCTCATTTCAGCCATACATCGGCTGAAATCAGCTGTACATCGGCTGCCTTCAGTCTGCTGAACATGCTCTGCATGTTCGGCTCAGCCGTAGTGCAGAGGGACTTCGACCTCCGAGGTACCGAGCAGAATTGAAAAGAATAAAAAAAAAAGGTTGAAAACTTATTTTAAAAATGCTGAAAAATAGAATTAAAAAAGATAATAAAAAACAATTGGGCGGAGCTACCGGTGACAGCTAGCTTCACCTATCTGTTTCCTATTGGCTGGCATCTGCCAGAGTCTTCTAGCAGGTCTTGGCCAATGAAGAACAACTAGACAGAGCTGGCTGTGACATCACAGCCGGCTCCGCCCAGTTGTTTAATGACAGATCAGTGTCCCCACATGACCTGGGGACACTGATCTGTCATCACAACTGGGCGGATCCAGCCGTGAGATGCTGTTCTCCCCGCTTCGGCTGTCACTTCGGCTCAGTCAAGCTGAAGCATATGCCTTTCGGCATATGGCAAAATGCAGAAAGTGCCATTTTTTACCGATATAGCAGTGTATACATTCTTTCTCTCCTCCTCGCTGGGCGCTGCTCTGTGTCCCAGCAGGGAGGAGAGAAACTGTCACAGATGGCTGAGCGCTGCGAGCGGCTGGCATCTCTCCTCCCCGCACTGCTCAGCCTCCTGTCACAGATCAGAGTAGAGAGGCTGTGTGGGCGGAGACCACCAGTGGTGTGGCAGGAGGCCAGCGGTACGGGGGAGGAGTGTTTGTAAATAATTGAGGACAGAGTAGGGTTACTATAGCCTCAATTCTGAATGAATGGGAAGTGATCTACATCATCCTGTTCATTCATAGTTGTGGTTATAGTAAACATACTCTAGTCCTTATGTTATGAATGAACAGGAACACTCAGTATAGAGGATTCCTGTTCATTCATAACAGGGGCTGCAGAAATAGAGATTGTGTTCTCAATCTCCTTTTTATTTTAAAAGGGAAATATCAGGGGTCTGTTTAGTCCCCTAATATTTCCCAGAAGACCCTAAAAAGTAAAGTAAAAAATAATAAATGAAAATAAAATGTAAGTTTATAAAATAAAAATATTTAATTTAATTTTTTTTTTTTTTTACAAAGTTAGAAGAAAAAAAAACATTTTCGGTTTCGGACCAACATTTGTTTTCATTTTCGTTTTAAAATGTTAATTTCGGTGGAGTGTGTATTTTAAGTACGGTACAGATTTACTATGAAGATGTATTAATGTGATGCTGTGATATCCGTCTCCTCATCAGCTGGAGATGACGCTCCTTCTCCGCCCCCCGGACCTAAACCAGGTGCTACATTACCCGTACATCCTCCTGCTCCAATGCCCCGGAAATCTCAGCTGGTGAGTGTTTATTCTGTCCCAATATGCGTCCTATAAAACACAAGTGAGTGATCATATTTTCTGTTAAGAGTAATGGCTGTTACTTCTCATATGCATGTTGTAGCAGTTTTCTGCACCCACAGCAGCAATGTGGCTGATGTAGAGACCGTGTGCTAGTTCCTCTACAGTCCAGGACAGCCATCTGCCATAGGAGCATGCAGAGCCACTGACATGAATGTAGTCTGTTGGGAAGCTATACATTATGGTGTCGCAGTGCCCTCTGTAATGAAAGTCGTTGCTTTGTTGTGTTTTTTTTTTTATTGTTTTTTTTAACAATTCCATCATTGCAACCTGGTGACTTTAACAGCATTGTATAACATTGTGCATGTCAGACCAAGTAAAGGAAAAGGAATTCAAGAATAACTGGAAATCATGGAGAGCAAAGCTGTGTTGTATGCGGTATTACTCTAAACGGGTTCCCTTTCCCGGGATGGTTTGCACTGTTAAACAAATGACTGTATTCATCACCTCCCTGTCCCTTTATGACAAAGCTAGTTCTAATCCATTGTTAATGTCTGTGTGAAGGTGCCCACACACCAAGAACTAACAGCTATATGTGAATTCACCATCGCTTGGCTTGGGAGAAGTTTGTAAAGTAATAAGCACTATGTGACCTGTGCAAACACACCTGGGTTCACCCATCTCAGGAGAATCACCCACCCACCCAGTTGGGTTTTCTTGCCAATCGTTAGTTTCCCGGGCTTAGGTAAGCATGCATGATCAGCTGATACAAGCGTGCATATTTATGCACCTGTCCTTCACCAGTCAGATATACACTATATTGCCAAAAGTATTGGGACACCCCTTCAAATCATTGGATTCAGGTGTTCCGTGAAATTTCCTTGCTACTAAATATTCCACGGTCACCTGTTAGTGGTTTATAACAAAGTGGAAGCAAGTGGGAACAACAGCAACTCAGCCACGAAGGGGGTAGGCCATGTAAAATGACCAGAGCGGGCTCAGCGCATGCTGAAGTGCGCAGAAGTCGCCAACTGTCTGCAGAAGCGATAGCTACAGACCTCCAAACTTCGTGTGGCCTTAAGATTGGCACAACAACAGTGCGTAGAGAGCTTCATGGAATGGGTTTCCATGGCCGAGCAACTGCAGCCAAGCCTTACATCACCAAGTGCAATGCAAAGCATCGGATGCAGTGGTGTTAAGCACGCCGCCACTGGACTCTAGAGAAGTGGAGACGTGTTCTCGGGAGTGACGAATCACGCTTCTCTGTCTGGCAATCCGATGGACGTGTCTGGGTTTGGCGGTTGCCAGGAGAACGGTACTTTCCTGACTGCATTGTGCCAAGTGTAAAGTTTGGTGGATTATGGTGTGGGGTTGTTTTTCAGGGGTTCGGTTTGGCCCCTTAGTTCCAGTGAAGGGAATTCTTTAAGGCATCAGCATACCAAGACATTTTGGACAATTTCATGCTCCCAACTTTGTGGGAACAGTTTGGGGATGGCACCTTCCTGTTCCAACATGACTGCACACCATTGCACAAAGCAAGGTCCATAAAGACATGGATGAGCAAGTTTGGGGTGGAGGAACATGACTGGCCTGCACAGAGTCCTGACCTCAGCCCGATAGAACACCTTTGGGATGAATTAGAGTGGAGACTGCGAGCCCCGCCTTCTCATCCAACATCAGTACCTGGCCTCACAAATGGTCAAACATTCCAATAGACACACTCCTAAACCTTGTGGACGCCTTCCCAGAAGAGTTGAATCGGTTATAGCGGCAAAGGGCGGAGCCAACTCAATATTGAACCCCACGGACTAAGACTGGGATGCCATTAAGGTTCATGTGCTTGTAAAGGCCGGCGTCCCAATACTTTTGGCAATATAGTGCATGTTAAAGGGTGTCTGGATCAAAAACTAAAAATAATTCTGTATTTCTATATTGAATTTCCATAAGTGCTATCCCACTCCTTATAACCATATCCAGCTAGAAGTTTGTAAACTTATTGAAAATGCCCATAAGATGAGCTTTATCAATGCAATGACACCATTTCACTCAGCCCTGTGACTATGCACTTCCTGGTGTCACAACTCTCAAAAAGCATGCTGTCTGACCTACAACTCAACCTCTGAACAATGTAACATTATCATTGCTTGTTGGAAGCAATGCATGATGGGATATGCAGTCTTGAGAAATGGAGACTGCATACATCGAGCAGCAGGGAAAGAGATGCAAAGCACACTCGGAATCCAGGACGTTGATGTAAGTGATGGCAGACAGTAGGGAGCACTCACTACATCAAAGGGATTTTTTCAAGCAAGCTTTGATTGTATTATCAAAAACATCACTAGTATGTATTCCAATTACAATGCTGATATTATAACAGGAGAGGATATGCTGGGACATCATAACTCCTTATTCTATACCTGTGTTCTGCAGCTTGTAAATTATTCCTGTGCAGTTCCTGGCTGCCAGCTCATGGCCCTGAGGTTCAGTTACACTTGAAACACTGGAATGATTACTTGGACTTTGTACTCACAGAAATTACAGTACACTCTCCCTTTAATGCTAATTTGCTTCACAGTTAATGCTTTTCAAGGACCGGCTTCAAGGTGGAATATGGGTTTTCCTATGGTTTGCGACAATTGTGCTTCATAGTATAATAAATAAAGGTCCTGGAGCTTATAATTAAAAAGGTGTCATGAATGGTCCATCACTTTTTTTTTTCTTACCATAACTAGCAGATCCAAATGCTTTGGTAATTGTAAAATGTATTATGTTGACTTTCAGGTAAAACCAAAGATCAAAAAAGGGAAAGCGGTATATAATTGCATGGCAGACAATCCAGATGAGCTGACCTTCGTAGAAGGGGAGATCATTGTAATAGACGGAGAGGAGGACCAGGAGTGGTGGGTGAGTAGACTCCTCTGGGCTCAGAGTTGACAAGTTAAAGTGACTTTGTCATGACAGAAGCATGGAGGCTGCCATTGCTAGCCTCCTTCCAGAAAAGCTTGTTGCCTGGCGGTGCCGTGCATCAATTCTTTTTGAAGACACAAAACACAGACACAGAACATGCTTGCTTTAAATGATTTAATTATTCATCACTACATTTTTTTCTATGTCAGTTATTCTGCACTGAAACCAATGTATTGGCATGACAACCAGGCAGTTTGGTCAGCATTGACTGTGTCCATGGTGAAGCATGGTTAGGAATGGTCAGCATGGCTGTGTCCATGGTCAGCATGGTTAGGAATGGTCAGCATTGGCTGCGTCCATGATCAAGCATGGTTAGGAATGGTCAGCATGGCTTAGATGTCACATGTCAAAATGATTATTTGTTTCAGAGATGCAGGCAGCTAAAATTATATGCAAATCTCGGCTATTCCTGCTGTAGCGCTTGGCTCCACCATCATCAATGGTACTGTGATGTGATAGACAGGCTGATTGATCAATAGAGATACTTGGGAGGTGGAAGGGTGACAACTCAGTTTTGACTCCTGCATTCATCACCACATGCTCAGTTTGAAATGGTCAACTTTCCTAACACCTAATCTATAGCTAACCTACTTTACTCCCCAACCCCCACCCGTCAAAGTGTGAGAGCTGGATTTAGGCTGCTGATTGGTTGGTTGTGCCTGAACATCACACTTTGAGAGCATGTGACCCACTGCAGTGTTTAGTTCAGTTGCTGGCAGCTAGAGGGAGCTCCTGACAGGTAACAGTAGATGGCAGGTGCAATGCTCTGGCTCCTGCAGGCTCTTCCTTCCTAGCCCCTGTCTGTACTGAGGTACAGACTTTCAACTAAGGGGCAGAAGTAAGAATGAATGGCCTACAAGTGTGATTGATGTCAGAGCATTAGGGGCACGTCACCAGACCACCCTGAATGCACAGAAGAATGCTGCAGAGAATGCACTTTCTGCAACATTCAGGACATGACAACTATCGGAGGAGGAAGAGGACTGATGACATCACTTGATTGACCACAGACACCTAAAAAAAAAAGGTATGTATATAGATTTTTAAACAAATGGGGAGCAAGAAACGAGGAGGAGAGAGAGGCGGAGCTGGTATTCAACATCAAGATGCAATACAAGTATTTGGATGTAGCAAACAGTTAGTTTGTGAAAGCCTAGAATAGTTTTTTAGCCAGCTATATCACTACTCATAGTAGGATTATAATGTGTGACCCTGACTCACTTTGTATCTTAATCTCCTTCACAGATTGGACATATAGATGGTGAGCCATCAAGACGAGGTGCGTTTCCTGTGTCCTTTGTACACATTTTTATGGAATAAGCCACCCAGGACTATGAGGACCTTCGTCTCCCGAGTCCAGCTGAGCAGAAGACCTCCAGCACTATAGAGAATATTGAAGAGATAGAGCCACCCGCCATGACTGCCAGCTGAACTCTTCCCTCTGTTCATCACCTTTCCACAGGAGGAGAGGCTTCTGCCCAGACTCCAAATTCAGTGTATATTTATTGTTCCTGTACGGAAGTTTGTTGCCAATCGGATGTAGATATTCTTGTTGAAGTGTAGAGATTTCTGCAGTCTTAAACTCCCAGGATCTTTTATATGAGCCTGACTTTCTATGATTATTGGTTTAGTAACGGTGTCTCTGTCTATAGATCCCCACTCCTTGTTAAAGAGGAACCTGAAATACATTGCAGGGCAATGCACTATAGACTCGTCTGCAGCTAATGGGTTAACGACTCTTAGGGAAAAAAATGTTTTCTATATAATTAACTTTACTTTTTTATGGAACTAATCGTTTAGCTCTGTGTGATTTTGCTAATAAATAACCAGACCAATCGAATAAACCTCTATGCTGCCTACTTTGAATTGAGAGTGGCTGTTCGAGTTCTTGGGTCGTTTCTTGTGTTAACTCTGAACTCCAAGCAGATTTAAAAGATGCAGATTAATGCCGAACATGCTGAGGATTGATGAGGTGATAAAGTAACTGAAATACACTTTCCTTTCAAACAATATCAAAGCCAGGGGCTTGTTTAGTCCGTAACAGAAAGAGAAAAGGCTCACCGCTTACCCAATCTGAGCATTGCTTGGAACAGTCACACTATGGAGGGGTTAACACGAAGATTCACCTGTCTTGGTACATTGTACGACTGGCAGGGGGGTATGTGACATGTGATTGCTGGAATGATTAATGGGGATCAAAGGGCCACTGACCACCAATGTTGTGACGTTGTTCTAGGTGGGATTTAAAGTGCCAGTGGCTACCATTGGTGGGGGTGAGCACACTGACATTGTTTTGACTGGATTATAAAATGCTGCTGACCACCAATGATGGTGGTGGGAGTGTTGGCTTTAAAAAAAAAAAAAAAACATTGACCACTAATGATTTTGGCAAGGGTTTTGGGTTTATCCATGACATCTACCCATTGGACACAATGCAATTTCAGTGCAATGCTATTACAACCTTTCATTCTTTTTAGCTTTCTTCAGAAGATAACTCCCAGAGGCAGATGCATGTTGGGATTTGTAGTTTTGGAACAGCTGGAGTGCCAAGGTTCGCCACCACTGCTTTATAAGATCTACAACTGGAGCTTTCCTTTGCAATTACTGGTAATGTGAGCCTATTCATTATAACTAATGATTGCACAGATACCAAGTACCGTACTCAGTACAAGTACAGATACTTTTCCAGCTCCAAGACTACACTAGAGAAAAATTCAATTTTAGTATATGTCCTGCCGAAGCGAGGACGAAAAATTCAAAAGTTAGGAGGCAGCTGTCATTTGTAAGGAGCACACGGGATTTGTCGATCTGCCTGTCCAAGATGGGCAGATCGTACGTTTTTTAAAATTACTTTACAACCATCGCAAGACTAAGATCTTGTGATGGTTGTAAAGTGTATGGCCACCTTAATGCTGAGCTATGTGAATCAAATGCTAGTTTCAGCATTGAAGACAATTATATGTGTGTGGGAAACCTGCTAATGACTCAACGCATGGATTAAAGAAGAATTCTGAGCAAATCAGATCTTAACCCTTGCCGTGGAGCTACCCCCCGCACTGCAAGGGTTAAGAGCTAATTTTGTCTAGGGGGCTGAAATGAAGTTATATATTAACCCGAACCACAATGCTGGCTGGCTTCTACAGCGCTCCTGCCAGTGTCCTCACGTTCTATACTCTTTATAGAACATGATGACTTACAGAACCTTAGACCTCTGGAGCGAAGGGGAATTGAGACTAAAGGGATCAGTCTAAGCAAGCCAGGATGCGATTTGGATGAGTATAACTTTATTATTTTAGCTCACTAGACAAAACAAGCACTTAACCCTTGCAGTCCTGTGCGGCCAATTGCATTGTGGCCAGAGGGCGAGGCTGCAGTGCCATTCACTTCAATGCGATTCCTCACCCCCTTCCTGCACCACAACAAAGTGAGCCAGCTGCAATGCGATCCAGTGCTTTCTGGTCAGAATCAGGCCGGAAACGCACTGTGGCTGGTGTGAACTTACCCCAAGTGTTTGGGCAAATATGTAAAGAAATACTTTGCTGGGCAATGTATATTTGTTTGGTCTGGATTCATTATTGAAAAAGTTTGAGAGTTAAAGGAGAACTGAGGTGAGTGATTTTCACTCAACCTCATAGTTCGAGCCGACGTGTGCCAATGAAACTGTCACACGTCGGCTCAATAGATCGGGAAGTGAGCGCACACATACCGTTGCTCGCTCACTTCTCGATCATTTCCCTGCACTGTCGCTCCCTGCAGCGCTGACTGGCGGAACGGACGGGGGAGGGTACAGCTGGATCTGCCTCTAGATGGGCAGCTGGCAGATGTCGCTCACGCAGCTGGGCGGATCTCAACAGTAATGTCGGGATCCGTCCCAGCTGCGGCGGTCTCTGTATACCGCAATATACTGAGCTTTGGGTGACTGGAGGACGTTAGTTTGTGTTCTCCCGTGATCCTTAGGAGAACTATGGGGAAAAACACTTACCCCATAGTTCTCCTTTAAATACCAGTGAATGATTCCCTTAAAGTAGTATTAAAGTTGCTAGCTGACACTCCTCTGTCCTATACGGTGTATGTGATATTACATGATGGATTGTCAGTTCAAACAAACCAAATACAAAGCAAAGGTCAGATATATGCTCTGTGTGCATTTTTTTCCAGACAGACTTCATTAACGCAACAAAATAATAATCGCTATAGAAGTCAGGGCGAACCTGCCACATGTGACTTGTGGGAAATCTATCTGCCTCAGATCCATAGAACACCACATTCCTAACAGTCACCATTGGGGGTAAAACAGTTTTTAACCTGCAACTAAAACTGTCACAGAACCAGAATTCTCACTATGCAACATTACAACACACCACTAACGAGGTGCCTCTGAAATTGTTGGTTCTAACGAGTGAATACAAAAGACTAAAATGAGCTTAGCCGGAGGTTATCCCGGCCCTCCATTCTTGTATTCTCAAACATTAACTCTCTAAGGTCCCTTTCACCCGGCGGTCCAACTGTCAGTTTTTCAAGCAGACCTGATCAGATGTTCAATGCTAGTCTACGGCCAGCCGGGTCTAAATGGACAGGTGTCCATTTCCACACGGTTACCCGCCAGGTTCGGAAAAAAAAAATCAATTTTGCCTGTCCTGATCGTGCCGGATCGGGGGTAATGCGATGAAGACAGACACATATCCATTTGCATCCGACTCCCCACAGATCAACATAGAGGAAAGATCCAAAACTCCATCACATACTGGATGGACACAGCTGTCACAATGGTGACATTTGATCAGTACTGCTCCGATCAGGAGGGCATCCATGCACAGATGTCCTCCTGATCAGACTGTGTGGCAGGACCTAAGGAATGAAGCAAGGACGCCCCCCTCCCCCGGAGCCTGTACCTTTCTAAAATTCAATGCAACTATTGTATAAACTGAACCTTCAAATGTAAACGTACATGACAGATTTTGACTCATGCAGCTTAAAAATAATCCTTGTTTTATTGATTGCATGTAATAATCTACTTTTTTGAGGTTGTGGATTTGGGGTTCTTGGGGTTTTCATGAGCTGTAAGCCATAATCATCACAATTATGACAAATCACGGCTTGAACTATCTTGCTTTGCATGTAAGGAGTCTATCTCATATATCAGTTTCACCTTTTAAGTTGCATTAGTGAAATAAATGAACTTTGCACGATATTCTAATTATTCGAGTTTCACCTGCATATGTACCGTACGGTGCAAAATAAGAGAACAAGACCTGTAGCTGCTCTACTGAGACCTTTCTTTTAGATTGTAGATTTCAGAAGCCGCTTTTAATTAGGTTCTGACTGCGGTCAGATCTGTTGTATGCTCTTGCAGTGAACTGCGCGCTCCTGTGTTCACCTTTCCCCTGACTTTCCGGCTACAGCATGGCTCTGCGTTGTCAGCATATAGCCGGCAGTAGACCACTATTTATCTATCCACGCGTAGACTGATTAGTTGCTTACCAGTTTTTTTTTTCTAGATAACTTAGATTATTATAATAGCGCCAACAGTTTGTGCAGCGCTTTACAATATAAGGAAGACATTACAATCGCAATTCAAGACAAGAGGGCTTACAATCTAATAGATGGAGATTGTAACCATCCAGCCCTATAATATGCAGTGTATGCAGATTAGTTCCAGACAACTGCATATTATAAACTATTATCAAAGGAAGCCATCAAGTTTTCAAAATGTTTTGTGAGGTGCTTTATAAAAACTGTAGTCAGCACCGTGTCAGATTCCTCGCATCACCTTTCAACATCTCGTGGAGTCACGAGGCGGCGCAACGAAGTACTGATGGGGTGGTCATAATAATCTGGCCACTCAGTGTATATGGAAATTCCTGACTTTTCCAACCTGCCAACATCAAAATCTTCCTGCAGACAGTGCGTACAAATAAGGTCTCATTCACACTGGAATCTGCCCGCACTTACAGCTCGGTGCTGCATTCACAGCCGTATTGGGCAGCTCCCGGGAAGGACAGGTGCTGCGTGTGATTAGTTTGCAGCCCCTGTCCTTCTCTGTGGGACTACGCCATCCTACGCTCACCTCAAGTGCAGGTCCATAGGGGTGCGTGTTTCCTGGCTCGGGCGCAGACAGGGTCCATGCTGTCAGCATACGAGTACACTCACCCTCACAAGCGGGTGAGCGTAGGGGGCGTGCGACCGAGTAGTCCCATAGAGGACGGGGGCTGCACCTGTCCTTCCCGGGAGCTGCTTGATACGGCCCTGCACGGAGCTGTACGTGGCGGCGATTCCAGTGTGAATGAAGGCTAAAGGTGGCAGACCTGAACAAATGATACATAAAACAGATATGGTGTAATCCTTCTCATAATCTAAATTCAGATTTGTCAAGTGGAAAATAGTCAGCACGCCCCCCACATTTACCACCAATTAAAATCCATTCAATTAGAATCAGCTGTTCAGGATTAGGTGTTAAGGATCAGAACATCCTTAGGGAGTATGCAGGTGGAACCTGTCTTGTTTAACCCCCCAACATCTAGGGTGTGTGTGTGTGTGTGTGTGTGTGTGTGTGTGTGTGTGTGTGTGTGTGCGTGATTTATAGCAAGGTCAAAAGAGTTACCTAAGGCCCTCAGAAGGAAGGTGCTGGATGCTTATGGCAAGAAATTTGGAAGTTGAAATAAATCATTCTAGGTTAAGGAAAAGAATCCAAAAGTGGTGTAGATGTACCAGGAAAATGTTCTATGGATTGATGGTACAAAGACAGAGTTGTTTGGCCACTGTAACAGCAAGTATGTTTGGCGCAAAGCCTGCATTACAGGAGAAGAACCACATACCAACTGTGAAGCATGGTGATGTAAATGTTATTGTTTGTGGATGCTTTGCTGTTTCATGGCCTTGGGAGCATACAGTTATCAACTAGGAATTCTGCAAATTTAAGTATGTTTGATGAAAATGTGGGGCTATTTGTTCAGTGCAACATCGATACAAAGCACACTAGCAAATCCACCAAGGAATGTCCCAAAGAGAAGAAATAGGGCATTTTGAACTGGACTAGTCAAAGCCCCCATTTGAATGTCATTGAAATTTTGTGTGGATATTTAAAAGAGAACTAATTTACTAACGTCCTCCTGTGACCCAACCCAGGCTACTGCCTGCTATATGCTGACAGCGCAGAGCCATGCTGTATCCGGAAAGAAAATATTGTCGGGATCCACAACGCTGCTTAATTGACAGCTGTCTTTCTAAATCCAGAGACAGCTGTGCCCACCCCCTCCCGTCTGTCCCCCCAGTGGAGGGCTAGAGGAACAGAAAGGGGAGGGGGGGGGAATCCCTGCGTGGAGCGATGACTGACAGTCTCTGCTCGGAGATGATCGTGAGCTGAGCGATCAGCAGTTTGTGGTCGCTCAGTTCTCAATCTATAGAGTTGTTATGTGACAGCTGCAGTGCTCCATGCCGCCTCAAAGTATTGGGAGAAGTACATTTTACTCTGCTAATACTTCTCCTTTAAAACCCCCATTTGCAGTTCATGCAAGGAAGAACGCAATCTTACAACTATGGAATACTAGTCAAAGCCATCACAGATTCAATGTCAGGGACTGGAGGGCAGTTAAGAACAATGCCTGTAGCTAGTCATTTCTTGCAGCGGCATTATCAGCTTCTGGGACTAAGAGTGTACTTAATGATTGCACAGAACGCCATTACATCTACTGATATTATTTGTTGAACAAATGAGTAAAAAAAAGAGGGAAAACTTCACTCAAGTATATCACCTTTATCTGTGCTGCTTGAATGTTCAAACATGTGTACAAAAAAAAAAGTCATCAATTTCCATGGGGTGTACGTCTTTACAAAATGTTATACACATACATATTTCCACCTATCATTCCCTGGCTCCTCCCACTGGATGTGATTGGTTAGTTAAACAGCCATCACAAGGGCCTCACACTATCTTAAGACCATGAAGCTAGGGAAGGTAAGGAGAACTCACAAATGCAATCTGTGACATTTAAAAAAAAACCCACAATAAATGATGTACCTCACCGTCATCCACCCGTGACTGAAATATCTGCTGCTGGTGGATTAAACCTTTAAACACTGTACCTTCATCAGTATAATACAATACAAATATATACGTTAATACAATTTGTCCTCTAGGATATGTAGTAGAGCAGAAACATCTAAATCATAGTAAAACATGTATTTTAGAGGACCGGTTAGTACCTACAATTTACATACCGGTGGTTTGTATCATCTGCTGGCTTCGGGTATCTGTACAACAACAAAATCAGCCCATTGCAACATCTGACGGTACCCTGTTGCAGATATTAGGAAGCCAAGCAAAGGCAGTACAACGTGTCCATACAGACTATTTACTGTGCATATGATGGAATAGAAAATGAAGGAATGAACCCAGAATGAGAGAGACACAAGAGCCAGACAGAAAAGGGGAAAGAGTGGATTACATACGTGTGTATTGTACCTGCCTGTTAGAGCTGAACTCCAAGCTGCAAACCCCACTGTAACTGTTAAATGCTTGTTAAGTCCAGGTGGCAGAGGAATGGGTGTTATTCTTACCTTGACACCAATTCCGGCCCTCTCCTCTTCTCCCTGACGTACCAGGCAGGGGGCAGTCCCTCTGCATCCTCATGTACAATGCAAGGCTATTAGCCCTGCACCGTACGTGGAGGAGGCAAGGATGCGGCCATGGTCAGAAGCACCTTCCTTCATGGGACTAGTTGCATTGATGGAAAGTGCCTGCCAGAACAGAGAATACAGCCAGTATTACTCCCTCTACCCCTAGACGTAAGGAGCATTTAACCCTTGCAGTGTGGTATGAGGGAAGGAGCCCACTCCATTTTTTTCCCCAGCCTGGAGTTCAGCTTTATTACTCAAAAAGTACCAATGGTTTCACCTTGTACAGAGAGCTCCACTCTTACCAAGTACCAATGTGGCCTCATTTGTACATGTGGTTAGTGTACCTTTGTCAATCTTTAACTGAGTGATGTTCAATGACTCTTCAGCAGGGAACATCCAGCACTTCAGTACCATTCTACTGACATGTTATCAGTCCATTAGTGTTACTGAACTGTTCAACAGACAAATATAAAAAATAGAGCTCTGTCTTATATACAATCTACATGAATCCCTATATTCTCAGTAGGGATCTGTCTTGGTGACACAATTGGGAAGGTTTCTCTGGACAGATCTGTCTCAGTGACATAGACGGGAAGGTGTCTTCGGTCAGATCTGTCTTGATGATAGAAGCAGGATGGCATCTCCACACAGACCTGTCTTAATGATAGAAGTTGGAAGGCCTCTCCGCATAGGCCTGTCTTGGTGATAGAGGTGGGAAGGCCTCTCCATAGACCTTTCTTTGTAATAGAAGCGGGAAAGCCTCTCCGCATAGACCTGTCTCAGTGATAGAAGTTGGAAGGCCTCTCCGCATAGGCCTGTCTTGGTGATAGGCGTGAGAGCGTCTCCCCATAGACCTGTCTTAGTGATAGAAGTTGGAAGGCCTCTCCGCATAGGCCTGTCTTGGTGATAGAGGTGGGAAGGCCTCTCCATAGACCTTTCCTGGTAATAGAAGCGGGAAAGCCTCTCCGCATAGACCCGTCTCAGTGACAGAAGCGGGAAGGCGTCTCCGGATAGACCTATGGACAGACCTGCTCAGTGACAGAAGCGGGAAGGCGTCTCCGGATAGACCTATCTCGGTGAAAGGAGTCTATGGACAGACCTGCTCAGTGACAGAAGCGTGTAGGTGTCTCCGGATAGACCTATCTCGGTGAAAGGAGTCTATGGACAGACCTGCTCAGTGAAGTGGGAAGGCGTCTTTGAACAGAAGGCACAATTGTTGTCACCAGTGTTGCGGGGTGATTATTCTGCAGGCACTCGAGTCTTTTCAGTGAGAACAGAGTCAAAGGCTGTGGAGAGAACCTTACAGATAGCCTGTGCGTGTTCCTGTATAGAGGAAACAATGGAGATTGTCGGTGTCATAAACATCGACTTCTACAGCTACATCATACTCAACAGATCTGACCATCTAAAATACATAAATCCTAATCAGTAACAAAGCCCAGGACAGCCAGGCAGCTAATATTTTCAGAAGGCGGTTTCCCCTCACTTCCTGTTCAGGTAACAGTGATCACAGGGCCAGGAAACGAGGGGAAATTTCTCCTTACTGAGACACAGACTGTAATGTAAAACTGCAGATGATTTAACCCTTACCTGTCTACCCAAATTTAAAGAACATGTATACCCCATTTTTCCCCCCAGTTTTAGATGTAGTTGGAAAGGGTTATAACGCTATGCGGTTTTTATTACTTTCTGGGCCCCACCGGCGAGATTTACCGACACGGTTTCTTCTAGTGACCAACATCAATGGTTGAAAGCGACTGGAAATCCAAAATTTTACAGTTGTCACCATAACATGAGATGAGTGACAATATCGCCAATGGGAGCGCCTGTTCCAGTAACAACGCTGTAAAAGGGAACGTTTCCTCACTTTACAGCAATTTCCTCCAACTTCCTTTTGCAAATCCAGGATAAGAAGAGAAGAAAAAAATCTCCACAGTGGTACACATTAAAAAGAGGTAGAGGTATGTACGTACACACGCACACACACTTTAAACAACATATCTGCTAATGGGGGGAATTTATCAAAACTGGAGTAGAATCTGGAGCAGATTTGCACTGCAGCCAATCAGCTTCTCTGTGTCATTTTCAGATCTGACCTGAGCAACCTGAAGAGAGATGCTGATTGGTTGCCACGGGCAACTGCTCCACATTCTGTCTGCTCCAGTTTTGTTAAATTCCCCCCAACGTGTCTTAAGTCATTTAACCCTTTGTTAGGGCAATCAGTGCTCAATTCTAGTTTACAACTGATAATGAGAACTCACAGCACATTACAGACACGGTTAGTGAATGAAGTGCTATGTGAATGGGAACAAATAAATATAAAATAGGTGTTATTCCAATTTTCTTATATAACTGGAAATACACTTCAGCGTTTTTGCGCAGTAGAAAGCACTTTAAAACATCCAATGCAAGAAATCTCATCATCTTCAATGGCCCCTGTTCATACCCGAGAAGCAAAGCCCCCAAAAAAGTTACATTGATGTCAATGGAAACTTACTACAGAAGCACGTTGCACAGTCTCGTGTGTGTTTGTCTACTGACCGCAATGTTTCTTAAGCTGCCAGTTAAAACGCGCGTCTTTATGTGCAAAGCAAGCTAGCTGAACTCGCGTGTACCAACTCACAAAAACGATGATGCCTTGGTGTGAACGGGGCCTTGGGATAGAGCAAGTTCCTCCTGTTTGTGATTCCTAACTGCAGAGATCTCATCATAGTGTACTTACCAGAGTACTGCACTGATACACCCACAGGCTGTACTGCTCCTCGCTGGCACCTTTGGTCTTCAGAGCTAACAAGCTCTTTCCTGCCACCAGTCCGTCATCATAGCACACCATGGACACAATGAGATACAGGGGGTGCCTGTGTAACACATCCTGAAAAGCAGCAATATGAAAGACATGATTCATCTCCAGACATCACTGTGGAAATACAGCTGCTGCAAGGGGAAGTGGATGCATAACCTTTAATCAGATACCATTTATTATGATCTGAACTTTACTAGAGAAATCATTCCTGGAATTTAATTGGCTGCTTTTGGCTTTGACCCTTCCAATGCCATTTACTCTGACAGGTTCTCTTCAGTCACACTTTAGTAGACTGTCAGGACTCAGGAGATGCAGCATTGTAACATCATATACTAGATGTTATTGGACTGTATGTTGTAAACTACTTTTCATCTACTCCCAGTAGAACACAGGAAGTCTGGACCCTCCTCATAGTTCCCCTTTTCATAAGGGTTTTGTTCCCCATTCTTTCACTATTATGCAGTGTCGCGGAATTTTATCTGTACACCGCAAAAGGCGTATGAGGTTTGATAAGTAGCTCCCAATTAAGTTTGTATAATATCACTGCAGTGAGAGATCAGGCAAAGTAACAGACTGCTATGTTCTAATGCCGGGTTTCTCAACCTTTTCTGAGTCAAGGCAAACTTTTAAAACTATGCAAAATATTGAGGCGCCCCATCCTGTGATTGTGCGCTAAAAGCGGGGGGAAAAACGTGCACTTTGGCACACGTTCACGGAACGCGTCAAAAAACATGAAATGTGCTTTATTAAGTCTGTAGTGGCGCGGTGTGGGACGCCTCGATGGCCGCCTGCAGACTCCGAGGCCCCAGGTCTTACATGCGTTAGATAGGCACCAGCAAGGCTTCCGGATGAGGTCTTAAACTGTAGCCGCCGGCAGCATCTAATAACGAAGGAGTAATCTGTTGCTAAGGCTCAGTCGGGTGCCTTGCTGGTGCCTCTGTAGTGCACGTTACAGTACATTTCATGAACTTGTGTTTTGATTGTGCTGTGGCACACTGGTGGAGAATGATTGCTCTAATTATGGATGCACCGATACTTTCCAGATGCCAGTGCCGATACTTGGCATTTTCATGAGAACTACCAGGGTTGCAGAGGTTGCAGCTGGGACCTGGCTCTGGCGCTCCACCACTGTCCTGAAATCATTAGTCTGTATTGTTTTAGAAAAACTGTCACATGACACTAACCAAAAATGTATCAGTACTTGGACAAGTATCAGTACTTGTATCTGTGAGTACTTGGCAAGTATCAGTACTTGTATCTGTGAGTACTTGGCAAGTATCAGTACTAGTACTTGCAAAATGGTATTGGTGCTATCTATCTATCTATCTATCTAGATATCTATCTATCTAGATATCTATCTATCTATATATATCTATCTATATATCTATCTATCTATCTAGATATCTAGATATCTAGATATCTAGATAGCTAGATATCTAGATAGATATATATATCATACATTAAAACAGAGATGTACAAATACCAGAAGCTCCGTGTGCTCCTTACAAATAACATCTGCCTCCTAACTTTTGAATTTTTCTCTAGTCTAGTTTTGGATCTGGAAAAGTATCGGTACTTGTACTTGTTCGGAGTACGGTACTTGGTATTGGTGCATCCCTAGTTCTAATAAAAGTCATGTCCATGCTCCCTCACTGGGATTTTCCGCTCTGTAATCTACATAAAAAATAACTTTTATAGCAGTACTCCAGATAATACAGATTTTCCCTTGATAAGACCCAACTCACATATACCAGTCCTATAGTAAAGCTACACTTACAATAAATAGTTTTTCTTATTAGTACACACACACCAGCAGGTCACCCATTTGATGGGGATGGGACAGTATAATGAATAATGATGATAAACCAAGTGTGAATGTAAAAAGGACAGCAATAATGGGAAAGCCACTTACATACAGATCAGAGGTAGTTACTTTAATACCATATTTTGAGACGACCATGATGAAGTCTTCATCCGGGGCCACAAAGGGAAGTTTTCCATCTTGCTATAAAAGATAATACAAATATAATGCAAAGATTATTATATATTTCATTTCCATGATTAGCAGGTAAGTGATAAATCCTTATTATGACAAATATGTGACAATGTTATGAATTACTGTAATGAAATCCTTCACTGCCAGTTTCACAGCTAAGAAGATGAACAGTCATTGCTGATGAAGCCTCAGTGCTGACCAGAAGGTGGAGCTGCACAGTTCCTTTTAATGGAGAAGTACTCTTTCAGACAAAGTGTATTTATACGGTTTGCCACTTTGCATTGACTTAAAGTAATCCCCTCCCCCTAGGGTTGCCACCTTTTCTTCAAGCGAAACATGAACACTCTAGTGATGCGCAAATATTTTTTGGGGAGTATGAGTCGCGGCATATTCATATGTAAATAGTGCCACCCATTCATATGGATATATCACAGTTGAGTCTATTTTCAGTGGGGGGCCAGTAGCCCCTGTCTTAATTTTGGTTACCCATTTGCCTGACATCATGTCTCCGCATAGAATGTCTTGGTAATAGACAGTCTATGCGGGTTTCTGCTGCCATGAAGCCGGACACAGCATTCAAAACCCGGACTGTCCAGGTGAATCCCGTACCCCTGCCCCCCTCCCCCCCCCCTTCCTCCACAGATGCAAATTAATCTGTATCCAACAGCTGCCATCTCCAGTGCTTTATGACACCTAGTGCTGCAAGTCTCACTTTCCTGGCTACACAAGCATGACCCTACAGACTTCTATGGGGCTATGTCCTGAGGTCAAAGACAAAGAGATGAAGGGGAAAGGCCCCATAGAGGTCTGTGGGGCTGTAATGCAAAGGCACGGACAGGATGTGAATGGGGCCTTACAACGGATACTGCTCCTAGAGCACTGCCCAGATCTTGAACGGGACAATAACTTCAGGGGAGCCGAGCTGAGAGAGATGGAGCAGCTGTTTAGAAACATGATGACTGTAAGTGCTTGGGCAAATACTTTGCTGGGCAATGAATACTTGTTTAATCTGGATTCATTATTGAAAAAAGGTTGAGCGTTTAATACAGCTTTAAAGATCTTAAGCTGGCCATACACTGCTCAGAATACCCGAACAGAGTCAGCAACACATTGGCTGCCAGTTCTGTTTGTATGAAGATTTCCCGACCGGCTCCTTCGATCAGCCGATTGTGACTTTGTTTGCCTAAAGAAGGAACCGTTGTGCGTTCTGAAATGTTGCCATACATTGTAAGACCTGATTGGATGTCAGTAAACAAGATCTGACATTCTTGGAACTCTGTAGTGCTGGTTATTTCTCCACTCATTATAGGTGTTCAAAGACACACAGGAAAGGAGACCAGTACTACTCAGAGTATGTGATAACTGTGCATTGGTACAGCATACACTGGAGAGCAGAAGCGCTGGGAAATTGGGTTCGGTGACAGAGTGTGCGTTGCACAGTGATGATGGATAGACATGGAGATACAGGATCACAAAGGAAGAGGTGTGCAGCACAGTGGTACAGGAACACAGGGGAAAGACTTACAGCACTGCTGAGCAAAAAACACAACACAGGTGGAGGCATGGAGAAGAGCAGACAGACAAGAGCTGAAGTGTGAGAAATCTAATGCAGTGCAGCGGTGCAGGCAGTTCAGACATACAGCACACAGGTGAATGCAATGGTGGGTCTCAAGCAATATTCACAGGAACACACTGAGGACAGCAGGAACACTGAAAACAACAGAGCAGGGAGCACAGACATTCAAGGAGATCCCCAGGGGTACACAGGAAGCACAGGGAAACTCTCAAAAGCACAGGAGATCTCAGGAAACACAAAGAGAGATAACTAGGAACACATGGGGTCTGGCAGCTAATATAGCTACATGTCGCTTGAACACCAGCAACGGGTGAACCAACTCTATAAAAGGAGAGGCGGCAAGAGATTGGCCTGTGATCTGCAATGGGCTGGTAGCCGAGCACTAAGGGCAGTGGGGAGAAAAACAAGTGTGTAAACCAGGTAAGTGTGACAGTAACAGGTATAAAGTAGGTGTTTTCCCAATATGGCTACAAAAATGAGAGGCAGAGCTCACCAGCAAACTTCTTCCCTTTTTACCATTATTAGTATCATTCTCTTTGTTAATACCGATGCTCTGTAAGTCTCATCATATCTTTACACATATATTCCCTTCTTGTTTGCTGACTCCAAACAATCATGTGTACCTGTGCAACATCAATGTAATTGATCAGATCCAGAGGTCCCTGTAGAGGTTTGTTCTCCTCAGGCTGTACTCTCTCAATGGATCCCACATACTTCACCCTGAACTCGGCACACGGATCAGAGTTTCCAGTGGCTTGTCCTGTGGGCGGCAGACAGGAAAGGTTTAAAAGGGTTGACAGATCACCAATATAGTACTCGATAATCATTCTCATTTACTTCTATGGTGCGGTGCTGTTTTGTCCTGGACGGTCTGCATTGCTTCTATTGTGCCTTGTGGGTAACAAGACAAGCTCTGCAGAGATAGGAGGAAGTGCACTTCCTGTCTGCTTGTTTTGTAAGATATGTACACAGCAATGTTGGGGGTGAGAAGCAAAGCTTAGTCAGGAAATGATTAAACATCTATCATAGCATAACAAATACCAGCTCACGACTCTCCTGTATTTCTAATGTACTCAAATTTATCCCTGGGAAACGTTACTTTCTAATATTTATTGGAGTTTTTTTAATGTATTCATTTACACAGCCATGTCATATGATAGATTCTATAGAGCCACTCACATGTATTCCTAATCTAATCAATTTACACACACACTTCTGATGATTCAGATCGTAGTAAATTAATCATGTAAGTACCGAAATAATATATATATATATATAGTGGCAGGGTGGCAATGCCACGGAGTATGCTGGCAACACGGTCACCCAGGACTCTCAGCCAGAGGGGTCGAGAGGTTCTAGAATGCAAATAGTTCTGCAGGGAAGAAGAAGCAGCTGGCCTTTTCATTTCTTCCGGTTTTTCCAGATTGTAACTGGGATCTGGATCTGGGGACCGGGCACTAGGGTATGTGAGCTCTGGGGTTTGAGGAGTTAGTAGGAGTCACAGACAGGAGGGATATCTGGGATGTCACAGAGAGAGAGGAACTAATGGTCTGTGCGTTCTCAGGACGCACTAGAGGCGCAGAATCTAAGAAGGGCCAGATATTCGACAGAGCCTCTAGTGGTGAGGATGATTGGCTGCTGGACACCTTCCAGGTTGCGGCCCTCTAGCGCACCCACACAGACGCAAAGGACTGGTCGAAGCACAGGGGAACTGGATACAAACAACAGGTAGGGAAGAAAGTAGTAACCAAGGAGGAGGAAGATAGGAAACTAGGAAACGTGGAAAACAATGAGAGAAAGAGAAAGTCACAAGCAAAAAGTGCAAAACGCACAGCAGAACAGCAGAGTATACTGAAGAGGGTAGCTAAACAAGGACACCCGGGGAGTGTAAGTAGCTTAGAGGCACACCTAGGAGCAGGAAGGTGTAACGTACAAAAGTAAGCAGGAGATGTGCGTTGCACATGCATACAAAGAAGCAGGATAACAGAAAGAAAAGTACATAAAGAAGCACAAAAGGATGTATGCACACAGGGGGTGTGCAGACAAGGACGAATCCAAACACAGCCACAAGGTAAGAGAGGAGCACAGAAATAAAGGTTGACAGCAAAGCATAGGAAGATACACTGGAAGGTAAGTGACAGAACTGAAGTACAAAAAAATCAAGAAAAGAGGAGGAAGCAACACACAAAGGCTGGAGAGGGAAAACACAGTAGAAGTGAGGCAATGAATGCAGTATAGAGAGAGACTCACAGTACACAGGTGAAAGCAATTAAGGTCTGCAGCAATATGCTAAATGTAACCACTGAAATACTATAGTAGGGGCGCAAGGAGCAAAGCAGAGGATAACGCCAAACAGGGATACCAGCTGGTACAGGGAAGCCAAAGGCACAAAGATCCAATATCAAGCGCAGGGAATAATATCCCAGGGATAGTTAGAGCCACAAGGGGTACAGAACAAGGCATAAGACTTGTTGCTCGCACCAAGAGCAACAAGTGAGGAAGTCCTAAATAGGGGAGGAGGAGAGCAGATTGGCTGCAGCCTTCTGAAACACCATAGGCTGACAGTCCAGAACCAGGGAGCAAAGCAGAAATCTGGCACGGTCAGGTGTTGCTGGTGATCAGGTGGCTGAGAGCAGCCTTATTAAGGGCCCAGACCAGAGCTCAGAGAGTTGGTGGGGTGTGTGCTGGAGACACACGAGGGCCAAGCTAGGTGGTGTGGTGGAGCCACACACAGAAAAGCCAGGGAGGCTGGAGGAGTAGTGTTGGAAGCGGTTAAAGGGTATAAAGTAGCACAAATTATTTTTGTTGAGGCAAACGTTAGAGTACTGGGATTGGGACACTGAATGAAGAGGACAACCTTGAGTCGTTGAGACAATATACTTTGTGTTACATGCTGAAGTTAAGCCTGAAGTTGTGTTTTCATCTGTGAGTTGTGTGAAGAAAAAGAATAAAGACTTTTTGGTTTATGAAAAACACTGTGCGAGTGCTCTGTGAGCTCCCCAACATTACAATATATTATACACTGAGTGGCCAGATTATTATGACCACCTGACGTTTGTAGGCAAATTAGCTATAATTTCGCGCTGAAGTTGCTAGAGGGCCAGACCATTATAAATAGGGAAGCAGGTTGTTTACCACGACAGTAGAAATGATTTTTTTCTGAAGATACGGGTAAACAACGCGATTTAACAGCCTTTGAACGTGGGATGATTGTTGGCGCTCGGAGCCATGGAGCGAGTATCAGCAAAACAGCAGAATTCGTTAAATGTTCAAGAGCAGCTGTTGTTAAAGTGTTTAAAGACTGGACTGTCAGCCGAAAATCTGGGTCTGAACGTGCGAATTGTGGCCGTCAGCGACTAGTCAATGTTAGGGCAGAACGGAGAGTGGCAAGACTGGTACAAGACAACAGAAGGGCAACAGTGCAGTGTCAGATTCCTCGCATCACCTTTCAACATCTCAATAAGGAGACTCACATTTATAAAGTGGTCTATACTTTAAAAATTGAGAAACAGGAGTTCATATAGCCAACTAGTTTTAAAAATGTTTACACATACATGTAAAAAAGAAATGTGAAAGAATCATATCATGTGTGTCCATATGGAAAAGGTCTTGTTTCTATGTCCGGTTTATAATGAATTTATATATTCTTTGGGGGCATCATATATTTGCTCTTTATATATACAGGCTTTGCTTCCTGATCCTCTAATCTTCCAGACATAGCCTGTCTGAAACAAAAGACTATCTGCAGTCTCTGATAACAGGAATAACCACAATGCTCCTGGTAACCAGAAACCATGTAGACTAAGGCTGGGCACACACTAGTAGACTTTCCCTGTGCAGCTTCATGGGCTGAACGAGGAAAAAAAAAACAAAAAACCTCTTGATACCCCCATCCACACTAACAGCATGGATGTAGGTATCGCTGCTGTCGATCTGTTGTATTCTGGCATCAGTGAGTGTGCTGTCATAATACCTGAACAATGAGTTCAGCTGATTGGCAATGGGCTCTGTTTGGACCAGCTTCTTCAACAAAAGCAGACTGAAAAATCCGATTCGGACGAAGGAGGGGTCCTGACAGGCATCAGCGTAACACATAGGTGTGAATCCAGCCTCAATGAATGAAAGGAGTTATGTCACATGTAAAATTATTGTGTAGGTTACTAAAGGACATTTTTAATGTTTCCATTTGAAAATCTAAAGCAAATGTTGCCTATATCCTTGAATCCAACGCCGAAAGGTGCTCCCTGACCAGAGATAACCATTGCCCAATCTGGCTGCATTTGGATGGATTGTTGAATAGTCTCATGTTTATTGGCTCAGCAGACACTGGAAGCTGAGAAACCTCAAAGAAATTAGCAGTCAGACAGGTCAGAAAACGTTTTTCTTTGGCTACTGTATAGAAGGAGATGAGCCAGCTCTGGAGGAGTCCGCACACACCTCGGTCCTCTCAGCTCCACAGCATAACCAAAAGCACATATAGATGGTTCGAGGTTTAGCCGTTTGCCTGTAGCTGGACCTACAGACACCTTCAGATGTTTGGGTCACCTGCATATCTGAGGTCAATGGAAATGTGGTATTTGCAAATAAATAGGTGTGGATGTTAATATTATTTTTCCTTACACAGGAATAACAACTGCACTGTCAATTGAGGAGATGGAGTCATATGGAAGGGGGGCCATGTCTATCTTCAGTTCTATTTTCAGTTAGTGGTTGCTTCTTATTTTGGCTACGCCTCTCCGATCCCCTCTCCTCCTCTCTATTAGTGATGTGTGGGTGCATGGTGCAAGTCCAGTTCGCCCAAGCCTGCACAAAACTGACACACATCACCACCACCCTGCCAGCTACGTGTCACAAAGGAGCAGGGAATGCCCCTGCTGCAACTGATTGGGCCAGTAGGGAGGGTATGTTAGTCACAGTTTTGCATAATCATTTAAACTTAGGAGCAGATGTATATTATTAGTAACTCTAATATTACGAAGGAACTCACCAAAGCTTTTGGTAGAATCTGTGTCCAGGCTAGCCACTGTGCTGGATCTGGAAAGGCCTCCAAGACTGGAATCTACAGACTAGGAGACACAACATTTACCATTACAACACTCGCCATGAACATTTCCACTGCGACTTGAATGGCAACCTATAAAAGGTGTCGGAACTAAGAACAGCCAACAACCAGGTGGAGCGTGCCTTGGAGGTTTGTGTTTGGTAGGTGATAGAGGCTGCAGAGAGACAGAAACTTACACAGCACAAGCTTCAGAAATTAAGACCCTGTGTGGTGCTCTATGGATTCATGTTGAAAGGAATTCCATATTAACCACTTGAGAACCAGCCTATATATACACCTCTCCATTACCAGGACTTTTTTCAGTTATCAGTGTGGTAATAGTTTCACTGACCACCACCGTACCTATAGGGAATTTTATATCATTTTTCACGACACTAATGTCATCCAAGTAAAACTATTCACTTTATTTACTTTAAAGTGACACTAAACTCAGGAGTTAAATCTTAAAAATCCATTCAAATACCTGAACTATTAACAATACTGGACTTATTTGTGTATCACTCGGCTGTAGATCCTCAAATCATCTCTGAATTGGTGCTGACACTGTCCTTCCTTCTGGAGGGGGGCTACTTTTGTTCCCCATGGCCCCTGTGTGTGTTGTAAAGTAGTCACCGCTCCAAGCTCGCTCCCATGATGGACTACAATCTCAATATATACAGTATTAGTAAACTAAAAGTGAGATTGTATCATCCTTCACGATGTACCGTCCATCACAGGAGTAAAAATCTATTTCCACTTTTGCACACAAGTTTGAGAGAGCCCCACTACATGTTTGTTATGTGTTCCCATCCACACAGCATAACGAAAAATAATAAAACAAAAACATTTCTTACCTTTCAGATGTCCGTATAGCGGCTTTTGGAGCTTCCCTGCACAATTTTATCCCACCTCAACCTAACCACTGAACCATCACGTTCTAAAACAATTCATCCCCACACAGCTACCTCCTCATGTATCATTTCCCCCTCCCTTTTAGATTGTAAGCCCTCAGGGGCAGGGCCCTCCTTACTATTTTGTCGTGAATTATATTGTGATTGTAATGTCTTCCTTATATTGTAAAGCGCTGCGCAAACTGTTGGCGCTATATAAATCCTGTATAATAATATAATAATAATAAAGTGACAGTTCAGAGAAAGACTAGGGACAGACTGAGCTTCCTCCCATTAACATAGAATGCATCTCGACCTTTAATCCTTTATTAGGGCAGACTCAAAATTACTTTTCTTTCAGAAAAGAACAAGTAATATGGAAGCAGAAATGTACATTTTTAAAGCTATGCTATATGAATGGGAACATGTAACAAATATGAAATCGGTGTTACCCCAATTTGGCTGCAAAGATGGAAATACTCATTGAAGTAGCCGACCTTCTTACACAGACGACGTGATGGGCACACACCTTGCTCTTCGTACTGATCTCACTGCTCTGAGAACTGCTGCTGCTGTGTCGTTTCTTCCCCTTGCGGAACATTCTCCTGTCACAATTCCATCCGGACGTCCTGAGGGGGAAAGAACAAGGTGATGTGTCATGAAATTGTTTCATTCACCAAGATATCGCTGCTTCTTTCATTGTTTACAGCACCCAAGAGAAGCCCAATATATACAGAGAGCGTAAAACAGGATTTATGAAATGTTTACCTTTTAGATTGAAGTAGGCAACCTCGGCACTAAAAAAAAACAACAACTTGGAACTACAAATCCCAGGAGACATTACAAGACGTGGACAGCCACAGGCATGACTTCTGGAGGCAGAGGCATCCTGGGATTTGTAGTTTCTCCACAGCTGGAGTGCCAAGGTTACCTTTCCCTATTTTAGTCCATGTTTTCCCCATATTTAGGGTGTAATATGAAACATGGTCAGATCACACCCCACCCATTTACCTGAATCACAGGGTTCTGCGGGTTTGTGTACATGTTTTAATTCGGCATGGCTGTGCATGAATCCTTCCACACAGCTGCATCATCCATACACACAGCTGCATCATCCATACACACAGCTGCATCATCCATTCACAGACCCTTTGATAGGATCTGTGAATGGAGAAACTACAGCACACCAATTCAAGTGATCAGCAAAAGTCCATTTTAATGAAAAATTGCCATTCAATTGCTGATTGCTATTCCTGATGCTGTGTAGGTGTGGGAGGGGTCTGTTGTTTCACTCATTATGTATGTCTATTTAAAGGTGTTGGTATTTTGGTGTTGTTTCATTCTGAGCCTGATGAAGGGGACCCTCTGAGGCCCCCCAAAAACCAATAAATGCACATTTTTTTTTCCTTTTATAAAGACGTGTTTTTACTCTCGAAAACATGGACATTGCATTGTCTGATCACTTTCATTCTGGATTAGTCATAGCTTTGTATGTACAGTATATAAGATGTACACATGACTTGTGGCATGCCCTGTGTGAATATTATACCAGCAATATATAACAACCCCATGTGACTGTCTGCCGCCAAGCATTGCGTACCGCAATACGGCCAATACAACATAACAATTGATCAGGATGATGCTAATATCACAATATTACTCCAGTCTGCATGCTGCTGTGTTATGTCACACAATGACATACATGGACATGGCTGTGTTATGTCACACAATGACATACATGGACATGGCTGTGTTATGTCACACAATGACATACATGGACATTCTACATGTCAGGAAGAGCTTTCATGGAATATCACAGATGGCTGTGTCACCCCTGGGAGAGTCGGGACTACCAAAATGTGTCTGTACCTATTTTGTGTACACTGAGGGAGGATAGAATGTAACACACACGAAGAATGACCTATATACACTGCACACTGATGACATGATACGCATTGCAGGAACACAGAGTGGAGGAACAAAACAAAGACTGATACCAATCCAAGAAGAGCCCCCAACACCGCCACCACTACCCACCATCATCTTCCTCCACTACACACACAGATCCGACCAACACCCACCACTACAGCGGAACCTTCAGTATCCAACGGAACCTTCCATTTAGTGACACAGCGGAAACTTCAACAAAGGGACACAGCGGAACTTTTAATACACAGCGGAACCTTCCATACAGGGGCACAGCGGAAACTTCAACAAGTACACACAGCGGAACTTTCAATATACGGTGGAACCTTCAATACAAGGACAAAGTGTACCGGAAGTGGTGGGAATGAGAAACAAGAGGACTGGCGGAAGAGTGGCTGTCTGGTTGGGAATGTGATTGACTGTAAAGATGTCTGCGAAGAGGAAAGCAGAGGGAACTGTTCCAGCGGAGGAGAGCGACCAACTTCTTATCAGACCGCTGTACGTCAGCCATACCGATCTTTATATACCGTGCCTAAACTTTGACTGCGCCCCCCATACTGTGCTCTGCATGCTGACTGTACCCCCCATACTGTACTCTGCATGCTGACTGTACCCCCCATACTGTACTCTGCATGCTGACTGCATCCCCCATCATAGTGTGCTCTGGACGCTC
>NW_017306693.1:753289-784521 GCF_000935625.1 Nanorana parkeri | reverse complement strand
TACTGTGCTCTGTACGCTGACTGTACCCCCCATACTGTGCTCTGTACGCTGACTGTACCCCTCCCTGTGCTGTGCTCTGTACGCTGACTGTACCCCTCCCCATACTGTGCGCTGACTGTACCCCTGCCCGTGCTGTGCTCTGTACGCTGACTGTACCCCCCATAGTCCAATTAGGGAGATTCTCCTTCACTTCCTGTCCGATAGCAACAACAGAAATGAAGAAGGAGATCCCTTCAAAGTGAGGGAAATCCCTGGTGGTCACCACAACTAGTGTGCCCATTGGAAGATTTGCCATTTATTCCTGTTCTGGTGACAACCCTCAATGTAGGTATTTCTTTCACTTTCAGGGCTAATGGTCTCCAGGACGAATAAAGAGGGCGCATCTCCCTAATCTTCTGCCCCATGTACTCCAAGATGGAGACTCTCATAGTTTAGAGTTGGGACCGCACTATATGGAGGTGCCTTGGTGCGGCTGTGCGGCTTCCACATTTTCTGCAGAAGACGTGTATCTAAACCTCTCTTTTTAACCTTAGTGGTTAGACAAGTTTTTTTGCATGCTTGCTGGTAAGAGTGCTGGGAAACTTTTTTTGCTGTTTTACTGTTTGAACCCTCCCGTGTGCACCTTGCTGTAAAGCTGGTAACGAATTGATGAGTGCGTTTGCCATTTGTTTTGCTCTCCCTAATGGGGACACAGCAATAAAAACTACTCCACTCTTCAAAGCTATAAAACATTCAGTACTTCTGAGACCATGCAAAGCTAGGGTGTGAATAATTATGCTTGTTCTTTATTTACACTGTCTAAGCAACATGCTGTACATAGAAGTCGTTGTCCACTATTCAATCAAATGTCTCTTTTTTTTTTTTGCAGGGGAGCTGGACAGGAAGTTGGGAGGTCATGTATTATTTTAGAATTCAAAGGAAGAAAAATAATGGTAAGTTAAATTACTGGGGAACTGTGTGTGTTCATTCACGTGATGACCGGGGTGTTTAGCTTCCTGTCCCGTCCATCTTTCAGAGGCACTATGACTGACATTTGTTCCGTCATGGAATGCTTTACTGAAATGAATTTTATATCATTTTTTGGGACACAGCTTTCTTTTGGTGGTATATAATCACCACTGGGGTTTCTAGTTTTTACTATATAATGGGGAAAAAAAGTACCAAAAATTTTGAAAAAAAACCCCCTGTTTTCGTTCAGTGTTAACAGTGATCAATGGCCCTAGAATTATTATACACACTCTGATGTTCACAATGCTATGTGACAAGTGTGGTGCAATTTGTAATTTCACACACCTGATGTGTGTTTGTGGGGGCGGGAACTTTAAACAAAAAATGTTCTTATATGTGAACTTCATTTTTGAAACTTTTTTTTTTTTTTTTTACACATAACTTTATTGCTATCACATAGGAGGATAACAATCCTCCTATGTGATAGCATAGATACAGTGACAGGTCCTCTTTATGGAGACATCAGCAGTTTTTTAGACCCCTAATGTCTCCTAGGAAGCCTGAAGAAGCTGATGAAGCAAAGATCGTGCTTCATCAGCTTCTTCTCCTGGCTGCAGCAGCTGGAGAAGTGACACGCTGAAACCGGACGTGATGTAATGCCCATGGCTTCCGGGTTCAGTGATTGGAGGGGAGATCAGCCGATGGAAGTGTGCTAATCTCCCTCTGATTTAAATGCAGAAACCTGCTGTGCCGGCTCCAGGCTCAAGCGGGGGACAGCGGAGCCCAGTTTAGCCAACAGCGGAGGGGGTGCACACTTCCTGGTTCCATACAAACAATTGGGTGGCTTTATAGCTGTCACTGGCTGCAAAGATGTTCAAATTTTTCCACTTGTGTGTTGGAGCAGGAAAAGCCATTTAAAAACATCCACCCGCCCTCAAGTGCTAGCCGGACGGCAAGCAGCTGAAGAAGGTATGGCATTGGCCTCAGGGATTTCAATAGCTGTATATCCAGTTTTAGTTTCAAGTCACATACACTATGTCTTCTTCTAGCACTGGATTAAGTACAAGTCAACATTAGTGTCTGGCATGAAATGATGGGACTTCTAAAATCAAGTAAAAGTGTCTGCTCACCCCTCTCCTTGGGATCTGTTGTGATTTAGGTCAGAGTGACTGGTCAGTGTCCCTTCCTTACAGAAAGTATCCAGTAAAAGCATTGGTCAGCACATCTACAGCAGTATATTAAAAAAAAAAAAAACAGACTTATATGAAATCATGAAAAGCATCACACAACACTTTGTTAGGTTGAACACGTTGCTCCCTGTAACTGGAATCCTGTAACTGGAATCCTGTAACTGGAATCCTGTAACTGGAATCCTGTAACTGGAATCCTGTAACTGGATTATCTACTTTCATGATTTAAAAGAAATTAGATTTGTAAAATATATTTCGGTGATCAATTCTTTTACTTGTAGTTCACAGCAGCAGAAGTTGGTTGTCAAACCCAAATTCAAACCAGGAGCCGTTCTTCTTCCATTAAAGAAGCCAGAGTTAGATATACATGTCTTGCATTCACTCTCTCTGTCTTCTGTCTTACCAGTGACCTGTTGTAGAATGAATCTGAGAAAACGAGCCGTAATTTCAAGTATGTCATGTTATTCTTTTTACAATGCAGATTATTTTCTTGGTTCTTTTTAGCTGGACTGTGGGATTCACCCCGGATTAGAAGGAATGGACGCCCTCCCATATATTGATTTGATTGATCCTGCAGAGATTGATTTGCTTTTAATTAGTCAGTAAGTAAAATATTTGTGTTGAGCTTATAAGAGACATGGATTCAACTTTATGGTGCCTTCATGAGCAATTTTTCCCCTAGAGAACAAAACGGAGGTCCACCGCCATTATTCTAAGTTAGACAAAGATGGAAAAAAGACAGTCCAACGTGTGTGTATGTGTCAGACTACATTACCTATTCTAAGAATGCGTGTGTGTCGTGTGTGTGATTACATTACCTATTCTAAGAGTATACCTGTCCCTGTAAGCCAGTGTTCCTTAAAAATTAGATCTGGCACCCATCTTTTGAGGTTTTCTCTAATCGTTTTCAGTAGAGCTGGCTCCTGGATTAGACAGACTGGCTCCTGAATTCATACCCTAAGGAGAACTATGGGGAAAAGCCTTAACCCCATAGTTCTCCTTTTTAAGGCCCCATTCACACCGGAGTGGATCCACCTACATGAACGATCCCATACATTGCAATGTGTACTGTTCATGCGACCTCGTGGCTCAGCACAAGCCGAACCGCCCCCCCACCCTGAATTGCTCCCTGGCCCTTCTATTCCGCGCTGAAACAGCAGCTGCCTTGGTGTGAATGGGCTCTAACCCATACTAATTTGTCCACCCCTGTTGTATGTTGTGTTTAATGAGGAGGGCATCTAGAAGTTTTTTTTCTACATTTGTCAATGCTTCCAGCTGTTACCACCTGGGGAAGTGATAACAGCATGCTTCCCACTCTCACTGTAAAGAACCCCCTCCAGAATTTTAGATTAATCCTCCTTTCCCCTTACCTGTACCTACATGTTCTCTTCGGGGGACCTACGATTGCTGCCTAAGTTGTTACCACCCTGACAGTTTCCATTTGATTCTTTTGTAGATAGTGATTAAGCGACTGCATTTTAAGGTAAATAAGTTTTAGATTACGTAATTGTTCTTTGTAGATGAGGCTCTCTAGATATAGAAGCTCTAAAGATTTGGAAAGTTGAAGCACTGCCCATTGTCACCAATCAGATTGCACAGATTACCATTCTAAAGCAGATTTGTATCGGTTACTGGACTAAAAAAAAACAGAAAGGCCTGTGCACCTAGCCACCGACATACAAGTAGTAGGCTGTATAGCTGTAAGCATGCCAAGATTGGGATGGAGTGGCACAGGAAAGTGTGAGACTTGGAAGTGGTGCTGGGTGAGGGGGTCGGGCCTGATTAGGATAGGTGAGGTACAAGTACAGTTATCTTTTTAACATTAGTTTACTCTGTGTATAAATGTTAGCGTTTAATGGCCAAGAAAAGCCTTGTTCTAATACTGATAATGTTTCTATCTGTCATCTGCTAGTTTCCATTTGGATCACTGTGGCGCTCTTCCATGGTTTCTTCAGAAGACAAGCTTTAAAGGCAGGACTTTTATGACGCATGCCACTAAGGCCATATACCGATGGCTCTTGTCTGATTACGTCAAAGTCAGGTAATTTACACCAATATTTATTTATTTGTTGGTTTTCTCTAGTTAAGGGTTTGTAGCAATATACAATAAGTTAGAACTTGATATCTGGAGAATCCTGCTATGAAAGAATCGCAGTCAAGCAGAATATCAGGTTTGGGTAGAGCTGACTGTTAAATAAAAAAAAATGTTTCCTTCACAGTGCACCAGATATATCAGATATATATTTCTATGTCAATGGCATGTATACTAGGTCATTGTATTCTAGGCAGGGATGCACCAATACAGGTTTTCCGGTATCGAGTACGAGTACCGATATTTTTTACCGATATCGGAAGTACCATTAAGGAAGCCAGGCGGCATGTAATGACTCGCCACCTGGCTTCCTGATTAGCTGGTAATGACTCACCACCCGGCTTTCTGATTAGCAGGGAAGCCGTCCCCATGCTTCTCCTCACTAGGTAACGAGAAAGCATGTAGCCGGCTTTCAGGAAGCCGGGCGCTGTGTAATGAGGTGGCGCCCGGCTGCCTGAGTGGCTGGGAAGCCAGCTCCATGCTCCATCGTCATGAGGAGACGAGGGAGCATGAAGCCGGCTTCCCGGCAAATCAGAAAGTCGGGCGTCACGTCATTACATGTCGTCCGGCTTCCTGATTGGCCAGCTTCCCGACCAATCAGGAAGCTGTGCAGCAGCGAGTCATTACACTCTGCCTGGCTTCCTGATTGGCTGGGAAGCCGGGTCCATGCTCCCTCGTCACAAGTGACGAGGGAGCATGGAGCCAGCTTCCTGATACCGGAAGTATCGGGCTAGGCATCGGAGAATTGGGCGAGTATGAGTGCTCGCACAAATACTCTGCATTGGCACCGATACTAATATCGTGTCGGTGCATCCCAAATTCTAGGTATTTATTACCTGTAATACAATTACAGAGATCACCGTACCTTCCCAATGCCTTCTTGTTCCTTTTTTCTCCAGAAGGAGAGAGCTGTCTTGGTTCAGTAATGATCTATGGTTAGCAACTACTTCCTGTACTGAGATACTGGCTCAGAGATGACAGTCGTATAACTTATGGTGCCTTTACAGCTCTTGTCTATGTGCTCAAATGTCTGAAACAGATCAGCCCCTGCTGCAGCCTCTCACCTAGTGATTTGGCACAAAGTAACAATATTGCAGTCTGATCACCGAGGGAGAGGAGGCCAAGGAAATGCCTCCTTCTGCCTGCAGCACACCAATGTCATCTGAGCCTGGGGAAAGTCATGTGACTGGAGATCAATGATATTTAATGATAGAATTGCTGTTTTATATAGAATGATACTGTTGATGTATAGTGACATGTCGGAATTCATTCATGCAGATGTTTTGCTTTTTGTTTTTCAGTAATATCTCTGCAGACGACATGCTGTATACAGAGACTGACTTGGAGGAAAGCATGGACAAAATTGAGACCATCAATTTCCATGAAGTGAAAGAAGTAGCTGGAATCAAGTTCTGGTGTTATCATGCAGGCCATGTTTTGGGAGCTGCCATGTTCATGATAGAAATTGCAGGTGTCAAAGTGAGTGATGACATGCTTATTTAAAAAAAACAATCATTTGTAAGGCTTGCTACAGATTAATTGCAGGTGAATATTTTGCAATGTTAGCACCCCTCCCGCAGCTCTAAACTACCTATTGGAATGCAACCAGTGGTCTATCCTGCCAATTTATTTCTATTTGCTGGGTACTTCCTCTTACATCTCAGCTAACAATTGTATATTCATGCTGTTCGCATCCCCATAGTTAGAGCTGATGTGTGACACTGCAATGGTCACACCAGCTCTATAGATCAAGAACTGAGCGATCACATACTGCTCACAATCCTAGACCTGCAGAGAGCTATGACTGTTAGTCACTATTCCCCACACGGATTCCCCCCTCCCTTCCCCGTTCCTCCAGCGTGGACTGGAGGCACAGACGGGAGGGGGTGGGCACAGCTGGCTCTGGCTCTAGGGAGGCAGAACCAGCTATCAATCAGGTAGCGGGGTGGAACCTAACGATATTGTTGGGATCTTTCCTGGCTGCAGCATGGCTCTGCTCTGTCAGCTTATAGCAAGTAGTAGCCCACTATATGCTGAGTTTTGGGTCACATGATGACATTGGTAAATGTCCTCCTGTGACCCTAAAGAGAACTAAAGCCAAAAATAAAAAGTTTGGCTATTCTCTTTTAAAGGAACATTTTATCTGACCAGGTCAGGCCACGTCCAACACAAACCCATAGTATTGTACAAGAACACCTCATTAGCATTTGCGGATACTGAAATGCAATCTTACTTTAAATGGCAGAACAGCTGATAGGAACATATCCGGTCCTGCAAAAGGTTTTGATCTTCCATAAAAGATGTATGTTAAATTCTCACATTGAACATCAGTCCCATTTTTATAATGTGTCTAGCCATGTATCATAATCTGTGTTGTCTCCAAATGTAACTATATGTTAATAATTTTCAGTCTCTGCATGTTTTGCTCAATCTTTCATTCTTTTATCAGATATGAGAGGCAACAACACAAGTGCTTTTCTGTGTTCTAATAAAATCATTGTTCAGATTTCTTTTTTTTTTTCTTCCTCTGGTTTTTTAGTTGCTGTACACCGGTGATTTCTCCAGACAAGAGGACAGACATCTAATGGCTGCTGAAATTCCCAATATCAAGCCAGATATTCTCATTATTGTATGTATTGCTTTATTTCATTTATTATTGGTCTAATCATTGTGTCGCATTGACATTAATGATTCATAGCCAAATGTCTGCGCATCTTTCATAATTTCTTTCAATTTTGAATGGTCAGTTTAAAACAGAACTATGGGGACTAATAAGTGTTTTTCCCCATAGTTCTCTTAAGGGTCACGGGATGACATATACTAGCGTCCTCCAGTCACCCAAAGCTCAATATATCGCGAGCTACAACTTGCGGTATACTGAGACCGCCGCAGCTGGGACGGATCCCGACATTACTGTCGAGATCCACCCAGCTGCATGAGTGACAGCTGGCTCTGCCTATCGAGGGGCAGATCCAGCTGTACCCGCCCCCTCCCTCGTCCATTCCGCCAGTCAGCGCTGGAGGGTCAGAGACTGGAGGGGGAAATCCCTGCAGGGAGCCGTGACAGACGGTCACCGCTCTCTGCAGGGAGGTGAGCAAGCGACGATATGTGTTCACTCCCCGATCTGTTGAGCCGACGTGTGACAGTTTCATTGTCACAGGTCGGCTTGAACTATGAGAATGAGTGCAAATCACTCACCTCGTTGTTCTCTAAGATTTTTGTGGGACTTTAGCTTTGAAAAAAACACAATAGAATACAAGTAGTGTGATTGGCTAACTAACTTTTTTCTTTTATTATGCAGGAGTGCTAAAACCCTTTGTGTCTGTTTGCAGGAGTCCACATATGGCACGCACATACATGAAAAGCGAGAGGAGAGGGAAGCACGTTTCTGTAACACTGTGCACGACATTGTAAACCGGGGAGGAAGAGCCCTCATCCCTGTGTTTGCTCTGGGGAGAGCACAGGAGCTTCTGTTGATATTGGGTAAAGTTTATATAAAAGAGGCAATATTAGATAGCAAAACGGCATTCAAAGTAAACTATTTCTGAGAATAAATATTTAGGCTGCCATTGCTCCATTCTGCTGAAAATGTTAGTTGCTTCGCTGTTAAACTGACCCTCTGGCTTCAATACATTATTTCACAGTGTTCCAAAACAAGTATATATATCAGAAAAGTCAGAGTAAAGCACACTGGTATAGGGAGGTGGGAGGGGGACAAAAAGCACCTCTTTATAAGGCTACACTTGTTTCTGGCTGCATGTGCTGTGCATTTGGCGAGAAGACTTATTGGAAGGTGTATAGTGTTTGGTTGTGTTTTTTCCTGCTATTGCAGCTATATGCATTTGTTGTTTTGCTGGCTGCTTGCCCACAGAAAATAAAAAAGGGCCTTAACTCTAGAGATTCCCTTGTGATTCAATCATTAGAGGGACAAATGAGAACAATTCTGACTTGCAACATTTGTATTGATACTTGTGTACCAGTGTATTGTTACGAGCCGTCATTAGTCTCATGTGCTGCCAGCAGCACCACACTTGGATGTGTTTTGCAGTTCATACTAGAGACTGGTGATTTCTCAGCTTTTAGTATAGGTGCTCTTTATATATTTTGGATGTTCCTGTTGCACCCTGAGAAGGAATTGGCATTATATATGTTCTGTGCTGGCATTCTATCATTATTTCCACAATTTGATGTTTTTGCATAATCCTCCTTCAGATGAATACTGGCAGAACCACCCTGAGCTCCATGACATCCCCATCTACTACGCCTCTTCCCTGGCGAAGAAATGTATGGCTGTCTACCAGACCTATGTCAATGCCATGAACGACAAGATCCGCAAACAGATCAACATCAACAACCCCTTTGTCTTCAAACACATCAGCAATCTTAAGGTCTCATATTGACATACTGCTTTTATGCTTTTACATCCCTGAAATACATGCGCAATTTCCCTGTTTTGTCGCATTAAATATTCTTGAACAAATTACACTGACCATTCAGCTGCAAGAAAAATGATCTATAAGTGGCATAGATTTCACACAACTGCTAAGTTCAGGTTTGGATGTCCCAGCAAATTCAGCTCAAGAGCTGAATGTTTGATGCTACAAGTAGTCTCCAAGAACCCTCAAAATATCATTGCGGGTTGTTATGCAACTTTTGCAATAGTTGGGGTTAAAGTGCATGCATCTACAATGAGAATAGATTTTACCAATATAACCTGCATGAGAAGTGTGTTAGGAAAACTCTTAGTTAGAGCAAGGTTACAGTTTGCCATTTAACATATTGGCAAATACCAAGCCTTCTGGAATGATGTGCTTAAGAGTGATCAATCCAAGATTGTTTGGTCACAGTAAGAGTAGACCCATCGGCTGCGTGAGGGTAGAGTAGACCCGTCGGCTTGGTGAGGGGAGAGTAGACCCGTCGGCTGCGTGAGGGGAGAGTAGACCCGTCGGCTTGGTGAGGGGAGAGTAGACCCGTCGTCTTGGTGAGGGGAGAGTAGACCCGTCGGCTTGGTGAGGGGAGAGTAGACCCGTCGGCTTGGTGAGGGGAGAGTAGACCCGTCGGCTTGGTGAGGGGAGAGTAGACCCGTCGTCTTGGTGAGGGGAGAGTAGACCCGTCGGGTGGGTGAGGGGAGAGTAGACCCGTCGGCTGCGTGAGGGGAGAGTAGACCCGTCGGCTGCGTGAGGGGAGAGTAGACCCGTCGGCTGCGTGAGGGGAGAAGAGCCTCATGGTGGTGGTAATGTCATGGTTTTGTGATGCTTTGCTGCTTCAGGACCTGGGCAGCTCACAGTCACCAAGTCAACTTCTGCACGATATCAGAGTGTGACTGATGGGAATGTGAGGTCGTCTATCCAAAAGTTGAAATGGGTCTTTTAACATAATGATCCAAAGCACACTGCAAATCCACCCAAGGAAGGGCTGAAAAAGAATAGAGAGTTATGGACTGCTCTGATTTGATTTCTATTGAAGTTTTGTGGGGGGGATTTTGAAATGGACACTTCATGCAAGGAAACCCACAAACCATTGCGCAACTGAAGGAAATTTTCATGGAGGTGTAGCCAATAATTTCACTGTCTATGTCAGAGACTAGTGGGCAGTTATAGAAAATGCCATTCAAAAAGTTATTCCTGCTACAGGGGGCAATACTAGCTTCTGATGCAAAGGGTGCAAATTCCATAGTACACTATTGCATCCATTGATATATTGTTGTTTTTATTCAAGTATAAGCATTTTATCAGTCACAGTATGAATAAAGATCTCATGTTTGCATGTTTAGATTTGTTGAAAAAGTCAACAATTCCATGGAGTGTATTTAGGTGTTCACATGAATGTATGCGTCCATGAGACTCATTGAATAATGTTACGTTTCATATTTATTTGGAGTTTGTTATAAATAAACACAATTTAAGTTTTCTTTCATTAATCTGCCCATGTTGTATTCCTTTTTTTAGAGCATGGATCATTTTGATGACATCGGCCCCAGTGTGGTCATGGCCTCCCCTGGTATGATGCAGAGTGGTCTATCTCGTGAGCTGTTTGAGAGCTGGTGTACAGACAAGAGGAATGGCGTTATTATCGCTGGATACTGTGTAGAAGGCACACTGGCAAAAGTGAGTACCTGGGCAGTGCACTGTGCATTTTCTCTCATTCAGCCAGGTTGGGGCTAAATAGATGGAGGCATAAACCCTGCCACCGGGCTATTGTATACCGATGGTGGCAGATGTGCTGCTCTCAAAATACCCAAACAGTGACTGCATCTGATGGGTAGGCTTTCAGCTCTTTTAGAGGCCTCCAACTGCAGGGGCCCCATCATCCTTCACGCTGAAGTCTGTCTCTGATTCTTCCCTGGCTAACTCTGTTTTGCTTAACCTCCTTGGCGGTATTCCCGAGTGCTGCTCGGGGTTAATTTTCTGTACCATAAGCGGTAACCCCGAGCCACTCTCGGGAATACACAGCGCGTCTCTTACATTCTTCCTCGAGCCGCGCTGTGTCCTCTGGCCGATGCCGGCATCCGTCTTCCGGGATCCGTACCTTGTGAGCGTCCGCATCGCAGGGGGCGGAACCGGCGGGAGATTTAAAAGTTTAAAAGAAAAAATCATACCGCCAGGGAGGTTAAGGGGTGAGGATGTTTCCACCTCAGATTCGAGGGATTCAGTACAAGAGGAGGCCCATTCCACTTGACATTCTTAAGGATACCATCTCTATCCATATTGACTCAGTGTGCACGTGCCTTGCCTTAGAGCAACATGCATTCGTTTGACCGGAAGTCACTATCTTGGGCTCCCTTAAATTGTCCAAGCCTGCCAAAACCTGCCATGTACACTCACTTTTATAGCCTGTATTGTAAGGGGATTTCCCTCCATCCTGAATAAAAATAGTCTTTCCTTGTAAGCACTGTGCTCAGCAGGGTTCCCTTTTGAGGAGGAGTTTCTAAGTAAATGGGCAGTCCTTGTAATAGTCCCTATAGCGGATGTCCCAGTTTTGAAGCACCCTTTGGACAAAAAATTAAAAACTAACTTTTGGGGCCTTGTTCTCCTTGGCAGGTCCTGCCAGTCTGCTGTCACAACCATGCGAGTTTGTCAGACTTACCACCACCATGCGAGTTTGTCAGACTTACCACCACATCAATTCTATCTGTGTTTTGCTGTGGGCATGCAACATTTATCAGTTTGTTGCCCTTTCCTTTGACTTGTCCACTGCTCCTCGGGTTTTCACCAAGGTACCAGTGCCTGTCCTAGCTCTTCTTCATCCTCAAGGCATTGTGGGATACCTGAACGATCTACTGCTAAAGCAACAATTGTTCCAAGCTATCACTGTATGTGCAACAGACAGTTCATGTCCCCATGGGGGGTGGGGGGGGACGACGACATACAGCCTCTCCGTTCCACCATTGCTTGGTGGATTAGATAAGTCATTATTGAAGCCTATGGTCTAAAAGGTGGGTTTCCACCCTTTCATTTAAAGGCCCACTCTACCAGATCCATTGATGCCTCATGGGCTTTTCAGCATCACACATCTGTTTGCCAGATTTGCAAGGCTGCCACCTGTTTTCTGTTTACATGTCTGTTTTACCAGGTGGATGTTCAGACAAATTCTGTTTTTACAAGCAGTCATACAAATATTGTGCCACATAGAAAATCGTCGTTGCCAGCTTTTTGGTTATACAGTATTTATGTTCTTTAGTAAATTTTTGTATTAAAAAAAAAAAACATAATGTGTTATTGTATCGTCTTTCCCCAGCATATTATGTCTGAACCTGAGGAGGTCGCCACCATGTCTGGACAGAAGCTGCCTCTAAAGATGTCTGTAGATTACATCTCATTCTCGGCACACACAGACTACCAGCAGACCAGTGAGTTCATCCGGGCCCTCAAACCTCCCCATGTGGTGAGTAAATTCTACTGCTTCTGTACACGCATCCTGGGTCTTGGCAGCATAATCTTTTAAAATTAGATCCACGACGAGAACCCATACAAGCAAATCTGTCTTCAATACTCGTCTTTTGAAAGCTGCCATTGTGTGACTTACAAGCTGAAGGCTAGTTCCAGGCTGGCACCTGACTTGGTAATTCTGAATGGGTGCTTCACTGCCCTGGAACGAGTATGCAGCTTTACAGACAGGACTTTATCTCTTAAGCGTTTTTTTTTTATAGTGGTGGCGCATAACATAACACGTCATCCAATTATTTCCTTGCTTTTGCAGATTTTGGTACATGGGGAACAGAATGAAATGGCCCGTCTTAAAGCTGCAATTATCCGGGAATATGAGGACAACGAAGAAGTTGACATTGAGGTTCACAACCCCAGAAATACAGAGGCGGTGTCTCTAAATTTCAGAGGCGAGAAGCTAGCTAAGGTAAGCTGTCAACTACAGTGGGCTAAAACACAACACCCTCCTCTAGTGATTGTAATGGTGTAAGATAGAGCGACCTAACTTGGCATGCTTTGTTACTTTCTCGTCCAGTGAGGGACACAGAAATTCAGAAACAGTCGGGTTACACGGCCATCTACAAGGGTTAGGACACTGTCCAACAGTATAACCCTGTTTTCTGCCTACGTTTTTTGCTAGTGTCTTTGGAGGTTGGATACCTTTTCTACAGGTTTGCTGGAAAAAATGAATATGTATTTTTCTAGTCTTTTCTTTATGGAATCTTCTCCTGGAATCTTCTATCAAGACTCCTTGCTGACACTGCTGCTTGAGCCAGTGTCTCTTCCCTTGATAATTACTCAACACCTCAGTAGTCCTTATGTGTAATTCTACATAGGATGTGTTTTGCACATAACAAGAGGTCCCAGAAGTCTGAGTTTGCTGACACTTAATCTACAAGTTTCATAAATAAGGAAGTTTGATAAGTGAAAAAACACCTGTTGCTCCTGTTTAAAACACAGTATGTCAACAGGAATGTTGGACATTAAAACAACGGGCTTCAATATACTTTGAGGTCAAAAATACAAATGTTCATCATTTCGTAGTACTAAGCCCTTCTGAAGTTGGTTCAAAACCTATACCAGGGTCAGAACTATTAGCCGTGGTCCCCAATTTTTTTTGAAACTTATTTGGGCATGTGCAGGAAATATAAAGCTGTTTGTATTTACGGGAAACCGCTGTAATGAAATGAACGAAAGTTTTTAACGCTGGAATTGTTTCTTCCACCCATGTTAGTCAGAATACCATTCTGGCATAAAAGATGAGTTTCTGTGTTACCTGTTTGAGGTGTTTATCCTTATATGACTTGGTAATATAGCAAGGAGGTAACTTTCCAGGGTGTGATGCTGATCAAAGCCCAGAGTCTGTGTCAGTAGCTGGTGTATTTGTTTGCAGTAAGGCACTGCTTTAAATACTTACATTCTTAAACTCTCACTGGGCATGCAGAAGGAAGAAGATGCCCCAAAAATGGAGTAAGAATAGCAGAGGCACCCAAAGTAAGACCAACGACATAGAGGGTATTTTGTCCAACAGGAGAATTGTATTTGATGATGGATCAAACATATACAAAACACCTTTCAATGTGTTTGATGGCTCTGGCTTGGCCACTTCCTCAGGAGGGTGTGGTGAGACACTAGCAAATCAAATGAGTATAAAGCTGGCCATACACGTAGAGATTATCTGCAGATTTTCTGTGGTCAGTGGAAAAAGTGCAACAGATTCCTCCATCTACGCTAAACTGTGTGGATGGAGGAATCTCCCACTGGGCCAAGCTTCAGTATCTTGCTAGCCAGCCCTGTTGGCTGTCAAAATACCTGAACAGTCTGGTTGCAGGCATTGTTCATGTATTTTTAGAGCCAGCGGGGCCGACTAGCAAAATACTGAAACTTGGCCCAGTGGGAAATTCCTCCATCCTCGCAGTTTAGCGTAGATGGAGGTATCTGTGGCACTTTTTCCATCTGACCACAGAAGATCTGCAGATAATCTATAGGTGTATGGTCAGCTTTAAATACAAAAAAATACTAAACATATGACACTAAGAGGAATATCTGTACAAAATACATTCTTATTTCAAAGCTAATCCAGGTACTTTGGGGGAAATATGCATCACTTTTGTCCTCCTTATTCTTCCACTTCTCTTCTGACTTTGGATATTTCGCACTGGGCATGCAGGGACTAATATTGCTTTGTGGGATTTAGATGTATGGAGCACTATTTCTTTTTTTTCCCAAAAAGGTGATGGGCTGTCTAGCAGATAAGAAACCAGAACAAAGTCAAAGGATTTCTGGAATCCTTGTTAAGAGAAACTTTAACTATCACATCCTTTCTCCAAGTGACCTTTCCAGTAAGTACATTTGTAGAATTCTGCCCTGTAAAATGCTTGTGTCCTCCATCATATGTTAGAAGCTGCAATGTATACCCAACTAATGATCAGATTGCAGGTCATGTTTGTATTATACAGGATGAAAAGAAAAGTTGTCATACTCCTTACCAGATGTCCCATATAATGGGAAGGGTGCTTGTAATGACTGTGGATGGCACCGCTGTATACATAGGATATTTGTGAATAATGTCACCAGCACACCGAAGATACTTTTGGAATCACCAAATGCTCATTTTATTGAGCAAGTTGTCAGAATGGAAACCTTTTTCAATAAAATGAGCATTTGGTGATTCCAAAAGGATCTTCGATGTGCTGGTGACATTATTCACAAATATCTTTTGTATTATACAGCCCAAAGGTGAATTTTTAAACCTCAATCCATTGATATTTCATATTTTTACAGATCTAAGTGTTTTGAATCACTCACTGTTTTTGAGGTTTTGTTTATGATACTCTGGTGGTAAAAATCTCTACCCCTGATACCCAACTGCCCACACCCTGCTATATGGGGGACTGCTGAACTGCTGTGACACCCATTGGCTGGGTTTTATATCATTCAAGGCTGCTGCAAATGTCATGCTTGGGAGGTGTTGGTATATAATTCAGCTCGTCAGCCTTTTGCAAGAAACTGGCACATCAGTTTTGAGTAAACCTACCATTAAACTCTCCTTAGTTCACATTCACAATGACATTCACCTTATGAAAGCAGCCATCTTGTTATTTTGTAGGCTGTGCTTTGTTTTTTTTTGTTTTTTTAAAGTCCAAAAGCTTTTATTAAAAACGTCAGGCAATACAGTAGTCATACAGTACGCTATAAGTAAAGTCTGACCAAGCAGTCATATGGAAAGCTTCCAACTGTCAAAGGTAGTAGCCACGAAAAGTAACAACAATACTACAAGTATATAGCTATATCCGCATCAATAGCAGAGCTCCATCGTATGATGGGGACATTACTTGGTGAAGAGCTCTTGGGGGAGCCATGTACCTTAAACACCTTAGGGCAGATAAACATAGTCAAGAATATCAATAATATGTCAGAAAATGTAACATCTGCTGCCATATTGTTGAGGGCTGCACTGTGATCTCCCCGCCTTCCATGTTCACACCTTCTGGAGTATATGATCAGATTATGAAAAGAACAGAGCAGCAGAGCAGCAATGAAGAACAGAGCAGAGTGAGCCGAGGTAGGGACAGAGAACAGTAGAAGGGAAAGAAAGAGAGGGATGGGGTCGGGGAGGGAGCGAGGAGCCAAGACCCCCGCAATGGGATTCCCATGCCATCTGTCCTTAGCGAAGTCAATCGGTCTGGGCATAATTCATTGGGACATGTGCCGGAGGTAGCCATCTGTGTCTCGGAAGTAGACCCACGGTCTCCAAGTGGAGTTAAACCGCTCCTCAGTGTTTTTCAGGGAGGCAGTCAAATCCTTCATCTTATAGGTGTTGTTCACCCTGGAGTACCAAAGCTGTATAAAGGGAGGTTGAGGAGACATCCAATGTGCTTTGGTTTTAAAGAAGGACTTAGGCTTGGTTTTATTTACAAACATGGATAGATATAAATCCTAAGTACAAGCAGAGAAATGAAAGGGGGGGTAAGGTGAGGGAGGCCGGGAAAGGAAATGGGAGAGGGGAACTTCACTTTATCTCAGTCATTTTAACTGTAAGCCATACACGCCAGGGCCTTTGTCTATCCTTGGAACACTCCCATTAGACGGGCCCCCATGAATCATATCCTTGTTTGCAAAATTAAGCTGGCCATACACTGCTGGAATTTTGCCCTAGTCCTGCTCAAACGGTGTTTGGCCAATTGGTCAGTCACCCCCAGCCCGGGGAGCTTTTCTGTAAATTCTTGTCCAAAACGTAACCACATTCAATCAGCTGCAATCACTATTCAAGAATTCTGACAGCCGCTGCCAGAATAAAACAGCCTGGACTAGTAATGATTTAAAGGTTTTGAGGGCCACAATGTAGGTGTGGCTCATAGGAGCAATATGTTGGCCACCCGAGCCATGCTGTGTGTATCTGCTTAGTGTCTGTGATGTAAGATGTTCTGTATAAAACAGCCTCTTTCTCTCTACAGGTTACACCGACCTGGCCATGAGCACTGTCACCCAGACACAAGCCATTCCATATACTGGCCCATTTAACCTGTTATCGTACCAGCTACAGCAGCTCACGGGTGAGTTCAATATGCAGCTATATTGTTGATTGTTAATTGAGGGAGGGACATGGCAATCCTCTGGGCTATATGCCCTGTCCCTAGGGGGCTGGACAGTGTGTACCTAAACAGAAAGGGTATTGTTTCTCCCTCTCTGTAGGAAAAGAGATCCGTTTAGTGTGTAGGAGTTATAAAATCCTAATCTCTGTAGTGGAAGGTGTTTCCTTTCATAAAAGATTGAGGACAGATGAGGTTATCTCTACAATGGTCTGTGAGATTAATACATGGCAGAAGCAGCCATATTTTCCTAAGTAATAGTAATGTCTGTCTGTGGATTAAGCTTGTGTCAACTGACTGTCTTTTCTGAAAAGTCCACCAAAAATTGATTTCTGTGGCCTTTTGCATTACAATCTACTTTTTGATCCATTTAGATGTCTGTCACGTATTAAAATCAGATGCTATTTAATGAGGTTATTTATTTTTTATGTACAAAAATGTTCTTGTTCTTTTTGCTCCCTTCAGGGGAAGTGGAGGAGATTGAAATGAATGATCGGGATTGTTTAAAAGTCTTCAAAGCAATCACTGTGATAAAGGAGCAAGGCATGGTGCTGCTGGAGGTAAGACTGTATGCTCAGTCTTAAAGAAAAACTCCGGGGGGAATAAAACTTAACCCTTGCCGTGGGGCTATCCCTGCTTTGCAAGGGTAAAGTGCTCATTTTGGTCTAAAATAACACTCACCTGATCCTTAGTCACGCCTGGCTGCTAGACCATTTCTTGCAGCCTCTCTGCCTCCTTCACTCTGGTGGTCTAAAAGATCCGTGAGTCATCATATCTAATATGGTGTTTTGGACATGAGGACGCTGAGGGTGATACCATCCCCAGAACAGAGGGGCAGAGAATGGTATATCAGCCACGCGGGACCAAGGTTCCAATGAGTATATCTTTGTTATTTTAGACTCCAGACCAAAATGAGCACTTAACCTTTGCACTGCGGGGGGGAGCCCCACTGTAAGGGTTATATTTTATGCTGGCCGCTGTTCTTCATTAAGGAAAACCTGTGCTGAGAGGAATAGGAGGCTGCTATTTCTGAACTCTCCAAATGAAAATTCTGGTCCATTACAGTCATACGGACCCCCTGAGTTCAAACCTTTCCAAGTCACTTCTCCAGAATAAGTACAGTATAGAGATTAATAGTGCTGACTTCACTTTCTGCATGCTTCTGTTGCAGGTCAATGATGCACTAAAGCTGAACTCCAGAATAAGCAATTATTGTCTACATACAGGAGATGTGTATTTTGACTTGAATTTTGGTGTCATTTGTTTGTATTCATTCCAGATCTGTGCAATAATCCAAATAAATATCTGGGTTTGCAAAGGCATTTGGTGCACATAAGGTGCATTTACATCCTTAATGGCTATTTAGTAATATAATTAAAGGGGTTTTTTTTGTGCCCAGAGTTCAGATTTAAAATGATATGACGAGTATAATACCCAGGCAACTATCATTTCTCTCAGCCCAGGTTCCCTTTTTAAAGCAATGAATTTCATTCTAAAACTACATAACATATTAATTCTGTTCGCCACTTCTCCCTAGTGGGTGGCCAATCCATCGAATGACATGTATGCAGACACTGTTGCCAGTGTCATCCTGGAGTTGCAGTCTAACCCCCGGACACATAAAGGTATTTCAGGCATTTTTTCCTACCCTTCTCTTTCCTTGTGTAACTTGAAGCCAAACTCTGGACCTGCCCCTATGCTATATTTCAATAATTGTCCAGAAAACCTCAGGCTGGTTATGTGATGACACAGGGTCATCCTCCTCTTCTCCAGTCTGGTAGGTCCTCCATTAATGCAGAGATCAGTGCTGATTTGATGACACTGTCACTTTCGGCATCATTACACTGACTGCAAGGCAGCTAGGGGGGGGATTGGTGGGGGTGTCCATGATGCCATACACTCAAAAGTACGCCCTCTTTGCACTGCCTTGGCTTTCTCTTTTGTCAATTGGTTTCAATATCAAATGTGATTAAGAGCACTATGGCCAAATCTTTTTTAGCTTTAGTTCTCTTTTGGGCCACAGGAGAACATTTACTAATGTCCACCTTTGATCTAAAACTGAGCATATAACGGGCTCTTGCCCGGACAGCGCATAGTCGTGCTGCAGCCGGGCAGGATGATTGACAGCTGGTTCTGCCTCTCTAGAACCAATGCCAGCTGTGCCCATCCCCTTCCTTGTCCCTCTAGTCGGCACTGGAGGAACAAAGAGGGAAGGGGGAAATCCCTGTGGGGAGCGGTGACTGACAATCATTACTCTCTCCAGGGAGAAGATCGGGAACTCATCGGTTTGTGAACCCTGAGTTCTCAATCAATAGAGCCGACATGTGACAGCTTCAGTGTACCACACTAGCTCTAAATATGGGGATGAGTGTATTTCACTCCTAATTCTCCTTTTAATGGGAACTGGAGCAAACACGGAACAACTAGACAGATTTCTTCTATTTATTGTGAAAAGGATTGTAATTGGTTGTGAAAGGCAGCAGTCTCATTTTGCTCTAGTTTTCACAACTCTGCACCATTATACAGTATGTTTGTTAGTAGCGTATCTTATTTACTCCATTTTGGGGTGTTTAAAGTGACACTAAATTCAGGAGTTAAACCTTACAAATACATTCAAGTAGCCCAAATATTAAAGGAGAACTATGGGGTTAGGGCTTTTCCCCATAGTTCTCCTAAGGGTAAATTGATAACTGTTTTGTCCTGCTGTTGGTTAAATAAACAGAGATGGCAGAAAAAGATCCTCAAACTGAACGGCATGTGGCTACTGTTTGTAACGTGTACTGCTTCAGATAAATCCATTTAGTTTGGTACTCGTATATATTTGAATGCAATCTCCCTCTGTGGTTCTGTGGCAGAATAGGCGGCAAGCTCTGCATATTTGGTTAGGCTTCATGTGTAGTTCAGTTGGTCTTGTGTCTGTGGGAGTTAAATGTGGGTTAAAACTGGAATTGGCTGAGTCTCTGAAAGATCATTGTTGTTGTTCCAGCTGCATCGCACAGAACTAGTAAAGAAGTGGAAAAGGAAGCCTACTACAAAAGACTGGAGATCATGCTGCAGTGAGTATGAATGCGTTTTCATTAAAGAAGAACTTCAAGCCAATGACTAAGTGCTCAGGACAGACCTTTTGCCTGCTGAAGAATTAGGAGTTCTGTGCAGACACTCTTGTGATTCACACATTCTTGTCACACTGCAAAGCCAGGCAGGTAACAACCCTGATTCTTGGTTGATCTTGGCTGCTCGCCGCGCCTTCTATCTGCCTCTAGTGAATCAGCATGATCTTCTCTGGCTGTTAGTGGGCAGGTCACCAAGAAAACTGTAAAGCTGAAACCGGAAACACTAAAGTGACCTTTCTGGCTTTGCAGAGTGGAGAAAGTATGTGAAACACAAAACTGGCTGAATAGAACTGCAGATCAGCATTGCAGGTATAAACATTTCATATACACATATTTCACATTCAGTCGTTTGCCTTTCATCCTTAAGACAACATAGATCAATGTCTATCCTTGGATTCAATTCCTTACACTTGGCCTGCTACTGGGGCATCCATGGAATCCCCAAAGAGAAACCTACTGTATAATCAACAATTCTGCTTCTGAAGCTGGAAGACTAATGTGTAGATGAGCTGACCCCTTAAACCAGATGCACACAGTTTATTTTTATTAAGATCTCTGGGAGTCAGTGGCAGCCATGCTGTGCCCATGGCCGTGCCAAGTATTACAACTCTACCGACACATGAAGTAACACAAATAAGACCTGCTGTTGGTTCCTGGGGAAATTAGTTTTTTCCCCAGGGTGCCCACCTGATTTAGGCTAATGCAGGTTTTGTATGCTGAAGGGGTAGTGTGGCCTTCTGTTCCGTTTTTGTTTAACCCTCCACATGTGTATTACAGCCAGGGGCTGCCCATAGACCGTGTGCATAAAGAATTGTTTTTTTTTTTTCTTCCTCTAAAACATCACTGGGCTATTTTATATGGAAGGTCAGTGTCATTGGCGTATATCCTAAACTTTGATTTCCTTTTTTAACTATTAGTAAATCCTCCTAGAAAAAATGTAGCAGCATGCCATACATCATTGTTTCCTGTGCAGCCTTTGCAGCATAATGAGCCTTTGAAAGTTTGGTGTGTTTTATTTCCACCTATATGGTGGCTCTGTGGCCTTGTAGGGTGCCCTTTGCTGCCCTGCATGGCTGCCCTGGCGTGCGTGCTCCTGGCCACCACTGCATCTTTACATTGCGCTTGGTGCCGTGCTCAGGTGTCTGATACTGTGCTCAGGCGACGCATGATCGTTATGAGCAGCGCCTAAGGAATTGAGTTCTGGTGCTATGTTCAAGCGGCACATGTACATTATGGGCAGCACCTAAGGAATGATGATACATGTAGTCCTGATGCATAAGCTCACAGTAGCCAGAAGCTGGTAAAGCACAGCGGAGGGGGACACAGGGCAGAAAGGAATGCGCAGAGCTCGAGGAAGGATGTCCGAATCCTTCTGACATACGGACAGATATTAGAGACTTGGGTACTCGCATAGAGTCTTTAGAATCAAAATTGGATAAGACTGTAAATCGCACTAATCAAAATACAAGGCGCATCCTAGATATCCAACATCAATTAGATGAAACCCTCTCTAAAGTGGACGACATGGAAAATAGATCACGCCGTCATAACTTCCGTATAAGAGGGCTCCCTGAATCAGTCACACATCTCAAAGGGGCAGTAGTAACATTTATAAAAGAATTACTGCCTGAAGTGGGTAACCATAAACTTGAGCTGGATCGGATCCACAGGGCCTTTACGACCTTTGAGATCAGATGGACACCCTGGGGATGTACTGGTGAAACCCCACTTCTTTAATACCAAAGAGCAAGTCCTGCAATGAGCTAGGGAACGGCCGGGACTTAATATAATGGGACATTCTATCCAGATTTTGGCGGACATATCTCCAACTACAATTCAAAAAAGGCGTCATCTGAAACCTTTGCCTCAGGTTTTAACCTCCAAAGGGATTAAATATAGATGGGCATTTCCCTTTCGCTTACTTTTCTCTTCAGGAATCAACCGAATAATATTTCTACATACTCTGAAGGAGAAATTTTGTTCCATCAGCTGGGACTATTGTTCGATGACCCTAAAGTTCTGTCCCTTGGTTCCAGCAGCCCTCCAGGTAAGTTGCCCCGCCCTCTTTCCCCCCCTTTGGCATAAGACTGGCAGAGGATCATTGTCCCCTTCTAATCTTTCAAACTGAAGGGGCTTGCTGGAATGGAAATATATCTCCAAACTGTGAATGTGCTGGGAGTGGAGACCTCCTGTTAATATGGTTGTAACCTGTAACATGTTGGTATATTTGTACATATTTGCTTTTTGTTTCTTTTGATGTTTTGTATGAAGGAGGGGTGGTTGACCGCGCCAGGTAGTCGTGCGCCCATACTTGACTTGGCCCTCTGAGATTTCCGGGGGCCACGTCAAGTCTTGTATTGACGTACGTCAATACTTTGGTCATAGAATTGGACCTGGGATGGACTCCCTGGTCCTTCGTTTTATGTATTGTGCAGGCTGGCTCATCTATTCGATGGTCGGCTCTCTTTCTTTTTTTCTTTTTACTTTTTTGTGGTTTCTTGTCTCCTTTTTAGTGGTCGTTAGAGTTTTTTTTTTTTTTAATGCCTGGGGGATTGTCTCCACACCTTATGTTATAATTTGAAGTTAAAATGGCCAGGAAGTCAACGGGGAGGGGAGGATGTGTCGCGCTGCCCCATCATACGCTGTAACCAAACAAGTTGTTATGGTGCCCCCTATTAAACCAATCTTATATGCTTCCCACAATGTTCGAGGCTTAAATTCCCCATCAAAGAGGAGAATGGCATTTCAATACTATCACTCTCAACGTGTGGCTATTTTATTTTTACAGGAAACTAATTTCCCTATAATTTATCAACCTAAATTTTTAAATAAATATTACCTACAATTCTATTTGGGCAATGCACCTGATAAGACTAGAGGAGTAGCTATTTGCTTCCCTAAACATATGCCCTTTAGACATCTAATGGAGATTAGAGACCCAGGCGGCCGCTATCTTATGGTAAAAGGTTACCTAGAGGATAAATTAGTTACTCTGATCTCCTACTACGCGCCCAACTCGGCTCAGGTGTCATTTTTTACTTATATGTGGCAAACATTAATGCCGCATGTTGAGGGGGCGGTAATATATGCGGGAGACTCTAACCTTGCTTTGCAGTTTAGACAAAACAGACTCTGGTGCTTGTAGAACCAAACATCCCTCGAAAGCTAGTAGGTCGCTGGCACAATTATTGAACCTGTACTCTCTGGTAGATGTTTGGAGCGAGTTGGGGGTGTCCGGCGGGGGGGGGCGGCCCCTTCTTCGGGACGCAGAAGCGATCTGGCGACAGGTAAGTCGCCAGGATCGCTTCTGTTGTAAAGCCGACAGTCGGCTCTACAAGTTTAAACAGAGTCCCGGCGGCAAAAGTCACCGGGAGTCTGTTTAAACAGCCCCGATGCTGGCGATGTACACTGTACGTCGTCAGTCACGAAGGGGTTAATCCCTCGGTCAAAGATTATACAGACTTCTCACAGGTGCACCTTAGCTATTCAAGGATAGACCATTTGTTTGTTTGGACTTCACTAGTGCCCCTAGTGCTATCTTCCACTATCAGAGAGACAGCAAGGTCAGATCACTCAATATTGGTGATGGGCCTATCAAAGATAACAGATACTCATAGACCATGCTGTTGGCGATTGAACGAGTCTGTCTTAAGCGACTTGGGAGCACAGGGGGAGATTTGCACACACTTGCAATCATACTTTAGTTCTAATGTAGCCCCTGGCATGTCACCTATTATGGTTTGGGCAGCCCATAAGGCTACAATTCAGGGTCGATTTATTGAATTGGCTACTAGATATAAAAAAATTATATCTAAGCGCGTAAATGATCTGGACATGGAACTTCAACAGCTCACTCGAGCGCATAAATATAATCCGTCATCCGAACTCCTGACTTCCATTGGTAAAACCCGGCTAGAACTAAATTTAATCTTGACCACTAGGGCGGAAAAAAGTATTCGCTGGTCTGATAATACATTTTATGCCCATCGAGACAAAGTAGGTCCTCTCCTGGCTCGCAAAGTGTCCCCTAAATCTCGAATATACTCGACACCTAAGATACACTGGTTTGGGTGAGTACTCTTTTAACCCAAAAAATGTGTTGAATGAATTTCGTTTATTCTATACTAAGCTTTATCAGGATCACACCCCAGTCTCACCGGAAACAGTGAAGGCATTTCTGGATAACATATCTATACCGCACCTATCATTAGACCATAAAAAGATCATAGAGGAACCTATTACGGTTCTTGAAATTAAAAGAGCATCTTTTAATAGGCAGAGCCAGCTGTCACTCACGCAGCTGGGCGGATCTCGACATCGAAGTCGGGATCCGCTCCGGCTGCGGCGTCTCAGTATACCGCGAGCTGTAGCTCGTGGTATACTGAGCTTAGGGTGACGGGAGGACGCTAGTATATGTCGTCCCGTTACCCTAAGGAAAACTATGGGGAAAAACACTGACCCCATAGTTCTCCTTTAAGGTTTATAGTGGGGTTATTAGTTTAATTATAGATCGCTAGCACAATCGAAACTTGCTAAATAAGGCACTTTTACGTACACAAGAATAGTTTTTTTTTATATACAACAATGAGCAAAGCTCTCAATATATTTTTAATATCTTTCATATTGCACACATTTTATCGGTTATATTTATAAGGAATAGACTATATTTGAGAAAAAAATAAGTATTGTTGATGGTTCGAAGACACTAAAATGTTTGTATTAATTGTATATTTGTTTTTTGTCAAACTAATAAAATAATTTGAAAGAAAAAAAGGAATTGTAATAGCGTAACACAGGAAAATGAAGTTTGTTTTACAGCTCCCAATGTTGAGCTGGATAACAAACTGGATATTGCACTTGGGGTTTATTATTGCCATTTGTGGAAGGGAACCCTGCTCAGGGCTCTGAAATTCTGTCTCTTGAATTCTTGAAAAATGATCTAATCTTGTTCCACAATGAAGGTTTAATTGGGACAAATATTGGAAATCCTGTTTAAAATGAACAAAAGCAGTATACAGCGAATATTATACTTGTGTTATTTCATCAAGTCACCCATAAACTCTTCTGCTGTTTCCCATTTTATAAAAATCACCATTTGTGCTTTTATAGACATAATATTAAATCTATCTCTCCTCTGCTCTTGCCTGTCAGGGATATGTTTGGCGAGGATTGTGTGAGTAATAACGATAACTCCACCATGACTGTGACTGTGGATGGTAAGACGGCCGTCTTGTCTCTGGAAACAAGGGTAGGTGACGCACAACCAATGATGGCACTTCTCTAATAAACTCCCCTGGGATTGTAATTGTGTCATTTCTGTTAAGATGAAGGGTGAATTGTTTCCAATGTTGTCCTTTGCATGATCTTACGCATTCCTCTGTTTATAAATGAAAACGTGTCACTGCTGTTTCCTCCTATAGACTGTGGAAAGTGAGGAAGGACTGGATGAAGATGAGACGCTGCGGGAGTTGGTACAGTTGGCGGCACAGAGATTATATGATGCCCTCGGCCCGGCAAACCATTGATGTCATGTGATCTATGTTTCATTTTGAAATCCTCTACGACTCTTGTTCATCTCATTCATTATGTTTGCGTACATGTGAGTTCATGAACCATCCTGTAAGTCAACAAAACTAGTGACGTCATATGTTTTAGTGATGTCAGAGGCACTTCCATAAGCCGCTTTCAGGGGAATAGGTGTTCAGCTCATAGAATGGCTTCCACATTTGGCTGGAAAGGCTTGTTGGAACTTATAGTTCTGCAACATACAGAGGTTGCTGATTTCTAGTATATAACTATATTTGTGCATTTGTACCAAGTTAAAGGTTTTGTAAAAAAAATAAATCCATACCACACCCTGTACTATGTACCTTCTGATGCTCATACTTGGCTTTACCACCACTCTGATTCCCCCCCGGAGAGTGAATATTACACATTCTGTGCCTCCTTCCAAAAAGCAGTGCTTTGGGCATGACCAGCCAATCACCAGGCCCTATGGCAATCACATGGGGCCTAGAGGAGTGTACACTTATCAATATTGGAGGGGCAGCCAAACTCTGGCCATCCAGCTGTGGTCAAAACAACAAATCCCATGTGGATTCTCAGACATGACTCCCGGAAAGAGATGCATCATGGGATTTGTAGTTTCACCACAGCTTGAGGGCCGGAGTTTGGCTACCCCTGCTGTATGGGGATCATGGTGGAGGACATTGGTACATTTAGGCTTGGCCTATACAGCCTAGAAAACTCCGGAGGGGTGTGATTTTTTTTTTATGACTGGTTTACCTGTATTATGTATTTTTTCATTTTTTTTTATCATTTTTATTGAGTTTAATAGGTAGTAAAGGTTTTGCCAGTGACAAAAATCTAAGTTTAGACACACATGGCTCAAGAAATGTTAATAAAGGAGTTACTATAATACAACGCAGTGTCTTGTAGTTTTTCACATTGGATTTGACAGATCTGCCACTATGGACTGTTACCAGCGAATCGCAAACCAGTAAGGAAGTGACCTCTGAAATGGCACTGCGGCGACCAGTGTCAGGGGAAAACGTTTCTGTATTACCACATAGCAGCCAGGCAGAGTTATAGACCTGTCTTTCAGACACCTCAATAAATGAGCCCAAATATTCAGGTTTAAATAAAAATACGCGTTCCCCCTTTTCTACTGCATGTTCATATTGTTATTGGAATGTCAGTAAAGACGCGTCCCATGACTTGCAGACTGCTCTGCATTCAAATCAATATTGTTCTGCTCTCTGAAAACCTTTATGCTCCTGCAGGCTTCATAACAATCTTCATAACATGCTGTAAATATTTTTTTTGCAATGAATGCCGACTGATCTGTGAATAATTATCAGCAAAACATTAAAGATTTTATACCGGAAGAGTCTATTGTTTTATGTTCCAGTTCTGTGTTCTCCAGAAAGAAGAATTTATGATAATACAACACGCAGAATGAACATGCAACACGTGTATAATATAAATAAAATCATACAAGGACATTACAAATGTGTTGAATAACAATGACCCCAATCGTAATAGGATCTAAGCCAAGGGTAGACAACCTCGGCACTCCGTGGCTCGAATCCCCCATTATGCCTCTGCCTCCAGTCCTCATAGGATTTGTAGTTCCTTTGCAGCTGGAGTGCCAAGGTTGCCTACCTCTACTCTAAGCAGTGCACTGCCGCATGTGAGCAAATGTGTGGATGGTTCTGGTGGCATTTCTTGGATGTGTGTGCAGTGGCGTAACAACGGGAGCAGCCGGGGGGGCGCCAGGCGAAAATGGCACTTATGGCTAAATGCCGAAAGTGCCATTTTCCTGCCGATCGGCGCATCCGTGATTTCTTTCCTCCCCGCTGGGCACTGCTCTGTGTCCCGGCGGGGAGGAGAGAAAGTGACAGCCGGCCAAGCGCTGCGAGCGGCCGATGTCTATCCTCCCACACCGCTCTAGCCGCCTATCACAGTCCGGCAGAGCCGTGTGTGGGCGGAGACAGGTCGCGCTGTCACAGGAGGCTGGGCTCTCCTCTCTGCTCGCTCAGCATCCTGTGTCAGAGGAGAGCAAGGTACAAACACTCAGTGATCGCTGAGTGTTTGTAGATAATTGAGGACATGGTATGTGTATGTTACGCCACTGTGTGTGTGTGTGTGTGTGTGTGTGTGTGTGTGTGTGTGTGTGTAAACATGCACAGAGACAAAGAAGAAGAACATGGTATGCCTGTAGCAGAATCTGCTACATGGTCTACTTTCCCGAGTTTGTCACGCGTGTGTCACCCATTTAAATCAATGGGCAACGCGTGGCAAGCACAGGGGAAAGAAAAACATGCAAATGCAATATGTGTTCCCAGTACACCAAGATGCAGGGCCCGATTCCCCACCAGGCCACCGAGCGGCACAGCCTATACCAATACTAGTATACTAAAGGCCGATACTGGCTCTTTACATTTTGTAAGGAGTTCGGCTTGCTGGGGACCTCAGGCAGGTGTCTTTGATAGTGATGGATGGTCTGGCTGCACATTTCCTCCTTCCCACCCCTTGCACAGGACAGCCCCACACCACCAGCACAGCCCTGGAGCCTGGCACAAGCCCGGAGCCCACCCGTTCAGCCCTAGAGAGCCCAGCAGCCAAATGGAGAGCCCCAAATGTAGCTCTGGTGAGACCTGCACGCATCCCTGTTGAGACCCAAATGCCGCCCTGCTGAGACCAAAGCGCATCCACATATCCCTGGTGAGTGTGGTGGAGGGGGCGCATTGAGGAACCTGATCTTGGAGCAGCAGAGAGAGTATATCTGGCCCTGCCAAGATGTGAACGGGGCCTAGAAGAAAGAGGTTAGTTTTAGTCCCGGTTCACTTTGAGGTGTGTTTATGCAATGTGATCAAAACATGCGTTGTGCTTGTGGTGCCATTACTTTTTAATGGCACCCCAAATGCAGCTAGTAAAATTCAAAAAAATGTTCCTGCATGTGGGCGTGCGCGTCAAGCGCACAGTGCGCTTGCAGCTGAAAATGCAGCATGAGCTACTTTGCTGCAATTGCTGTGCATGTGGCACCCATGGAAACACACCGAAGACCTGAGATGCAACAAAGAATGAAAAAGGTGACATTTTAAAAAAAATATATATATAAATGCCAATTGTTAATAATACAAAGTGGAGGGAATTCATTAAAAAAAAATGGAGCAGGCAACATTTTGATCAGCTTTTTTCTTTATTTTGTTCAGTTAAGCTTTGGAAATGAAAGAGAGAAGATGATTGGTGTCATGGGCAACTGCTCCACATTTTACCTGCTGCAGTTTTGATAAATTCCCCCCAGCGTGTTAAAACAAACAAACCAATGTCATTTAGGATTTACACGCAGCTAGTCCAGGGGCAGACAAACGTGACCCTTCAGCTGTTTTAGAACTACAAGTCCCATGAGGCATTGCAAGGCTGTTGACAGTCACAGGTATGACTCTCAGAGGCAGATGCATCATGGGGTTTGTAGTTTCACCTCAGCTGTTGGGCCGGAGTTTGCATGTATAAATACTGTATAGCCATCCATAAGTGTTCATGTAACCTGTCTCTCCCTGGCTATACTCCGGTGTCACCACCAGACGGCGCGGTATGTGCAGTGAGTAGGGCTGGTCTCAGCTATGGAGGAGGAGGAAGAGGGAGGGGATGCCAATGACTTCTTCCTCCCTCCTGTCTGATCGCACAGCCGGGCTTCCTCCTCCTCCGCCTGTCACACTGTGAGTCCGTCCGTCTGTCTGTCTGCACATTTCCTGAATGGCTGCACTCTTCCTATAGTAATCTCTGGTCTGTGTGTGACCAGGTCCCATAGAAGTCCAGGAGGTCACTGAGACCTGGTCACTGACTGACATGACAATCCTTCTCTAGTCTGTAATCAGTTCCTTGTATTGCAGGATGTGTGTGTGAATGTTGCTGTACACAGCGCAGATTGTGGAATCTCTGACTTCATCCTTTGTAGGTGTTACTTATAAAGATGACCTGTCACTGAGGACACACAGGGTCCACTCTTCCTGATGAAGAGTCCAGGTCCCTGGCTGCTGTGCTGATCCAGGAGTTTCAAAGTGACACTAAACTCAGGAGTTAAATCGTAAAATTGCATTCAAGTTCCTTAACTCGTAACAACAATGTGTCTTATTTGTGTATCACTCGGCTGTAGATCCTCCAATCATCTCTGTATTGGTGCTGACACTGTCCTTCCTTCTGGAGGGTGGCTACTTTTGTTCCCCATGGTCCCTGTGTGTGCTGTAAGGTAGTCACCGCTCCAAGCTCACTCCTGTGATGGACTACAATCTCACGTTTAGTTTACTAATTTGTAATGACATTGTAGTCTATCCCAGGAGTGAGCTTGGGGACCCGACAGGATAAGGTATGCACGACCATCCCTAAGATGGCCACCGGGAGGTATTACCAAGATGGCCGCGCATGCGCAATGACATTTGGGTGTCACCCAGTACCTGTGCCAGGAGACATCCGGCCTCAGGACGCCCCTGCAGTACTACCTGACCCGAGAGGAGCACTTCTGACCGCGCTGACCCGAGAGGAGCACTTCTGACCGCGCTGACCCGAGAGGAGCACTTCTGACCGCGCTGACCCGAGAGGAGCACTTCTGACCCGAGAGGAGCACTTCTGACCGCGCTGACTCGAGAGGAGCACTTCTGACCGCGCTGACCCGAGAGGAGCACTTCTGACCCGAGAGGAGCACTTCTGACCGCGCTGACTCGAGAGGAGCACTTCTGACCGCGCTGACTCGAGAGGAGCACTTCTGACCACGCTGAACAATGAGAAGCGCTTCTCATTGGTCAGTGCGGTAAGGTGACAACATTGACCAATGAGTGCTCGCCATATGCCAGCGAAATTTAAAATCCAGAGTGCAGGGCTGTGCTACATGGCAGTATGGGGAGCAGCGGAGGGGAAGGAGAATTCATCCAATTGTAAGTATAGCCGGGGGGAGGGCAGGGTGCAGATTGTAGGGGGCGGGGCAGATTGGAGGAGGGTCCTGCAAATATACCCCTATATATTAATGACTTGCTGGTGATGATGGAGTGGGATTGGGGCGCCCAGGCTGCATCTGACACTCCATTTGGTGCCTCCATCGTAGTGATGGAGCCTGTCAAGGTCATTGCGCTCCGATGGATTGTTCTTTGCTCTCTGTGGGGGAAGGGAAGACTTGTAAAATGTTCATTCTTATATCATTGCCTGCCTGTCTCTCTGCCTGTCTGTCTGCCTGCCTGTCTGCCTGTCTGTCTGCCTGCCTGCCTGTCTGCCTGTCTGTCTGCCTGCCTGCCTGCCTGTCTGCCTGTCTGTCTTGCGGTTTCTGCATTCAAGTGTAATCTGTGTTTTAGATCTCCACCGTAACAACTGCCATGATTTCCTGGCCGCGAGTCTTCTTGTTCGGAGATTCAATCACTCAGGTAAAGTCCTCTTCTTACTCTTCGTTCTCACTTGTAGTAAACCTGTCACCTACCTGGGCACATCCCATAACCGGAAATCACATATACGCAGAGCTTAGCGCCCGTGGAAATGGAATGTGTGAGCGATACTGACATATAGGCAGCGCAAGTTATGCACAAATCTTGCTTTTATTTGAAAACTTTATGATCGCCCAACCCGAACCACCTTCTAAGCCTCCCTATTGGCTATAGAGCTCGCCCAACACATTAACCACTTGCTGCCCAGAGTAAATGTATACAAATAAAAAAAAAGAACGATATGTAGTCCCCCTCCCGATCCATACCAGACCCAGGTCTGGTACAGATACAGGTCCGGTAGGAATGTTAGGAGGGACCCCAAGTTAAAAAGTAAAAAAAAAAAAAGTGCGTGGACTGTTAGGAATTTTAAGGGGGAACCCCACCCCCACAGAACGGGGG
>NW_017306693.1:684736-753253 GCF_000935625.1 Nanorana parkeri | reverse complement strand
ACCAATTCAATAAAAACGTAAATAAAGAAACCAGACTTTTAGAAATAAAATCATTAAATTGAGAAAAAAAAATACAAAAGAAAAGTTTTTGACAATTCCTTTAATAAAAAAAAGAAATCCCAGAAATTGATCCACTGCCGTAATCCAAGGGTCAATCACGACAACGCCGACTCAACAACATTAAAAAAAAAAAAACAACGCCCGCTGACCCTGCCTATCTGTTGACATTTGGCCGCAACTGTCAAATCGCTATTGCAAGTCCCGTCCAAATGAAAACAAATGGGCGGAGTCAGCCTTGATGTCAGGGATGCCGGCCCAAAAAGGTGCAGACAGCAGCACACACTGTGAATTTTGGCCGATTCCTCAAAAACCGTCTGCAATTGGCACAGTGTACGGGCACCTTTTGGTAGTTAGCTGAATGACCTCTCTTAGTATTTATGAAGCAGAAGCAGGTAAGAATCCCGTATGTTGCTTACTAATATCTTTGCAATGGATTTCCCCTGAACTGACCCGGGAAGGATTGCTTTGTCTCGGCTGAATTCCATTTAAGATGCCTCCATGCCAAACTTGACTGGTACTCTCCGTAGATATCACGGCTCAACATGAATGAGTGTTTGTGCTGCTGCCCACCAGCCAGCTTGTGCCAATCAGTATCTGATCTGCCATGATAAAAAAAAAAAACTGGACTTCCCAGACCCAGAAAGGTTCCCAGAGGGGCAGGGGTGAACAAATTATTATGGAATTCAGGAGCCAGTCTGGCCAATCCAGGAGCCAGCAGGAGATTTTTCGGAGCTAACTCCACTGACAACCAAAACATTCATTTTTAAGGAGCATTGGCGCCGTGGCCCCTGGACTTTGTCCAGCCCTGCAGAGAGGTTACCCTTGTCTGTTCCATTACAGATCATTATGTACTTTCCATTATATGTATTCCCAGACATCGACTGTAAAATCTGTTCATTTGATGATTTCTCCTTCTATGTAGTTTGCCTTTGAGGCGAATGGATGGGGAGCCACCCTGGCTAATAAACTTGTGAGGTGAGTTGGAGCGTCCATGACTCACATGAACCTGTGCTTTCTCCATGCAGGGCAATGCAGAAGGTTTACTTACAGGGTATGTGAAGCCTGACAATGGACTTCCCTTATTTGGTCCCTTTGGGTCTGTTCAATATACCCCTCTATGTTATGGATTCGAGGAGAGGGGTGGAGTCCAGTAGTCCTATCTTGTTTCTGTTGTCCTGTCACAGTAGGGTGCGTGAGTGTTGTCATCCTAGGACAGGAAAAGTCTTACTGGCAGAATCACCAGGTGAAAATAAAGGAAAAAAATCAAATGCAACCACAGCATGTAATGACTGGTAAGCCGTCCCCCACTGTCTGCAGAGTCAATAGCTACAGACCTCCAAACTTCGTGTGGCCTTCAGATTGGCACAACAACAATGAGTAGAGATCTTCATGGAATGGGTTTCCATGGCCGAGCAGCTGCACCCAAACCTTACATCACCATTAGTGATGGGCTCGGGCGTGTTCGTAGCTCCACGTGGCGAGCCCGCCAGAAGCTGACAGCGAGCAGCGCCAATCACAGGTACTAAGACATGTTCCCGGTCCGCAGCTGCAGAGATTGGGAAATGCCTCAGTGCCTGTGATTGGCGCTGTCAGCTTCCTGGCGGGCTCTGCACGTGGAGCTGCGAACACGCCCTAGCCCATCACTAAACAAAAGCGTGGGATGCAGTGGTGTAAAGCACGCCCGCCCCTGGACTCTAGAGAAGCGGAGACGTGGTCTCTGGAGTGACGAATAGGGTTTCATGGCCATCTTTCACTTACCCACTGCTCCATTCACTGTCACAGAGCAATGAGAGGAAGCCAAGTTTAAGCTCCGAGGTGCATGGGGCTAATAACTCTCTCTACCGCCCAGGCCCTTCCCTATAATAAGGGAGCCTGAGGTGGTCGCACACAGGCGGCATCTCATTAGGAGGGGCAGCCACAGCATCCCAGGTTGCTAAGAGCTCCTAGCAATTGGTGACGCTCTGTCCAGCTTCCCGCCCAACTCAATGACATCATCGGTTGACAGTTTGTTGAGCTGGACTCTCTGGCTGATGTAAATCATATAAGGAACGTCACCAGCACACCAAAAATCCTTTTTACACGAGAGCTTTCGGAGCTGTGCAGGTTTCCGTCATCAGGCTCGTCAATGGCAAGCCTAATGAAGGGATCCTGCGCGGGCCCGAAAGTGCTTGTTTAAACCTGACATGGTTCTGAATAAATGAACATTGGGTGATCCTCAAAAGGATTTTTGGTGTGTTGGTGACGTTCCTTATATAATGTACGGCAAGCGGCGCCATCCACAGTCATTACAAGCGCCCTCCCCCGACAGCTGGGATATCTGGTAAGGAGTGCAACAAGCCTTCTCTACATCTGTGGCTGATGTCCCCCCGAGTGACTGTCACTGAGCTCGGAGGGGCCAGAAAGAGAGCCGATGACAGCGTGGCTCTAACACCGCCGCCTATCTCACCGCATCCGCCAATCTTCCTGCTAGCCTTACATTTGCCTTTTAGGATGCCTATTGGTACCACAAGCCCCTAAAGCTTCAGTGGTGAGCCCCACCATCCATCTTTCCATTGAGATTGCTTCATTGGACACTCACAGTGCTTTCATGGCACAGGGTGGTGGCAGTTGGTGGAGCAAAGCCAAGAATAACAGAGTGACACGAAATCAGAGAGGAGCACTGGAGGAGTTTTCATAGGAGGCATGTTATGGTGTCTACCCTTAGGAAGGGCTTTCAAATGGATTGGATTTAGTTTGCTTCAGATACACCTGACGTGTGTGTGTGTGTGTGTGTGTGTGTGTGTGTTATTCTAAAATGATATATGTAGATAGATAAAAAGAATGAGCAGCATAGATCTGACCCCCAAATGTGACCCCAGTGTCTATAATCATATCTTCTCTTCCCATGACAGGAAGTGTGACGTCCTCAACCGCGGTCTGTCCGGCTACAACACCAGATGGGCAAAGCTCATACTTCCGAAGCTGATCACCAAGTGCTCCGATTCCGAACCGCCTGCCGCAGTCACCATCTTCTTTGGTGCCAATGACGGCTCCCTGAAAGGTAAACCAAGCTGGCCCCGGGGATGTTCAATTCATGTTGTGCCCCTCGAATGATTCATGTGGGGTGATGATCAGCGTCGTATATTATGGTCAATTGTTCTTTGTGAATTTGGGTCTCCCTGTTGTGTATTGGAGCACATAGACTTATTGTTGTACACATTACCTCAGTCAATACTCTGATGGAAGGAGCCCTATCCTGAGGCACATATAGGGGCTGCCATTGCCGATCCCTTTCTGAGAAATGCCAGTTTCCTGGCTGTCGTGTCACAGAACATGCACGCTGTCAGCAGTCCTAGTGAAGGCACGACGCCTAATCCACATATGGCAACCACACAAATCACTTTGTAATTGGCTTTCAGAGTAAGGTGCACAACCACCTGTATCCCTATTGGGGAGATTTCTCTTCACTTCCTGTCCTAGTGCCACAGAGGGCTTTGCTATGGGATGATCTTCATGTCCGCCCTCCATATATTCTAATAGCAAACATGTGCTGTATGGGCAATGCATTTCATGACTTTGCTCCCCACCAGTCTCTCTCCTCCTGCTGCAGAGATTGGGTCCCTCTCACTGGGAAGGTGGACGGAGCTGAGATCCCACTGCTGGGGGTCCAGGGGGGAGAGACTCCATAATCCATACACCATGCAATCCATTATTGCAGCAATCAGTGTACAGACATGATCACATGACGCTCCGAGGCGGCGGCATGATTGATTGTATTCTAGATATTGTGCAGGAACGTCCTTGATTGGTGATTGGAGGATGAAGGATTGTCAGGGACACAACATTCTATATACTCATCGCTCTTCTCTCTCTCCTTCCACAGAGGAGAACCCTCAGCAGCACGTTCCTCTGGACGAGTACACAGACAATCTGAGGACGATGATCCGTTATCTGCAGTCAGTGGACATCACAGCCGACAGAATCATCCTGATCACCCCGCCGCCCATCCACGAGCCCTCCTGGGAGAAGCAGTGCTTTATGAAAGGTATGACACGGCTTCATAGCTTACATCACGGCCATCATGTGACTGGGGGGGGCGTCACCACTGTGTCAGGTGATCAGCATGCAATTTAATTAAAATCCATTATTAACAAAAAACAATCACTGAAAGGAATCATTTCATGATATGATCTGGAGTCATGTATTTGAACCCCCCCCCCAAAACAAATGTCATATACTGCGGCATCCCAGTCTTTAGATGTGGCAGCTGCATTTGTTTTTATTTTTCAGGTTCTTTTTCCTTTATTTTCACCTGGTGATCCTGCCAGTAACACACTTCCTGTTCCAGGGTGACAACGGTCACTGTACTATATCTGTGGTGGAGCAGTGTTGTCATCCGAGGACAGGAAGTGTGTTAAGACTACAGATTGTTGAAAGTGCCTGCTGCGCACCATACGGTGCTATGACCAATGTAGGTACAGTAGGTGCTGGAAGTGACTGCCACAGAGGGTGCCGTGCAGAACCTCAGACCCCGTTCACATCAGGGTGTATCGTGAACGTGCGTTAAACGTGCACAAAAGTGCTCGCTTCAATGTACATTCATGAGACATGCACAAACACAGGAACACACATGCATTGCTATTACTAGGCAATGGCACCCCAAATGTGGTGAAGCAAACGTGGTTTTCCCTGGGCATTCGTACACGTGAGAATGCGCAGGAAAAAAATGTGGAACGCATGTCACCAAATTTGTGACGTACTACTTCTCCATGTTTGTCACATGTCCAGGAACTCCAAAATGCAGATAAATGATTGTTTATTGTAAATAAAGTGAAAACTGCCACGCAGAGTCCACCATATGTGCCGGTGATCTATCTTCACATGTGTTCAGACTTGTCCACCCCTCGTCTATAGGTGCAAAGTAATCCTGAGCCTTGGGGTGCTGGGTTCATACATTAGATTTGGAGGTTAGGTTGTGGTGATGGTAAGTATTGGTTTTTGGATCTGAAATGTACAATACAAGAAGACACGGCGCCGACGCCGGGCCCGTGGTGGCAGATATCGGCGTGCTCGAGGACAGACCTCTTCATTGTTCTCCTGCAGCTATCTGCCTGACTGTGACCAACCTAAGTGTGATTAAGGCTCAGAAGTAGAAACCTCCTGGGACAGTCTGGTGTACGTGGTGTGATCTGATGTGTATATGTCCTCATCTATGCCATCATCCTCCAGGATATAAACTGAATCGGCTGAACTCCATAGCCGGGGAATACGCCAAAGCCTGCGTTCATGTTGGCCAAGAATGCGGCACGGAGGTTCTGGATCTGTGGACGCTAATGCAGGATGGGGGTCAGGTGAGGATTTCATGATTTATTACATTATTATTATTATTATACAGGATTTATATAGCGCCAACAGTTTGCTCAGCGCTTTACAATATAGGGAAGACATTACAATCACAATGCAAGACAAGATGGTGAGGAGGGCCCTGCCCGTGAGGGCTTACAATAATATAATGGAGGGGCAAGTGATACATGAGGAGGTAGCTGTGTGGGGATGAATTGATTGAGAACGTGATGCTTGAGTGCTTAGGTTGCAATCAATGTGTGACATCTTTGTTCTTGGTACACTGTAACCTTTAGAAGTAGATAGAATGTAACCATAAGAAGTGACGTGTTGAGTATTTCCATCTGTCCTGATATTTCATGTCATGTGACCTCAGGACTGCACAGTGTACCTGTCAGATGGGCTTCACTTATCAGACAAAGGGAACGAGTTCCTGGAGTCCAGATTGTGGCCAATCCTGGAGAAGAAGCTCGGCGCTCTCCCCTTCATTTTACCTTATTGGATGGATGTGGACAATAAGAACCCCGAACCCTCATTGTTCCACAACAGCACAGAGAAGAAAGAGCAAAGCTGAACGGATATCCATGCCACCCAGCGCTCCGCTCAGAGCCGAATCAACCTCCCTACCACCCAGCGCTCTGTTCAGAGCCGAATCAACATCCCTACCACCCAGCGCTCCGCTCAAAGCCGAACCGACATCCATACCACCTGGCGCTCCGCCCAGAGCCGAACCGACATCCATACCACCCGGCACTCCGCCCAGAGCCGAACCGACATCCCTACAACCCGGTGCTCCGCCCACAGCCGAACCGACATCCCTACAACCCGGTGCTCCGCTCACAGCTGATACCATCTCTCGTAACACACTGTGCCCCCAATAGACAAGTCCCATGTAGTACATGCAATGCTGGCAGGTTGTGGCGGGAGAGACGCGATCAGCGATGGAACTCTACAAAGAGAAGGGGAGAATTCTGTGAATTTTTCCCTCATTAGATCCTATAATATGACACACGTGTTAGGAAACTAAACTTGCCGTGCTGACTCACATTGAGGAGAACTCTAGATTTAGCACTTTAGGACAGTTTCCATGAAGGTGAAGTTAGGCCCCCTCTGTGACTCCACTTTCTAATGTTACCTCCAGCAATAAAGATGGTCAGACACTGGGCGAGTCCCGCTGACGTTTTAGGTGGAGGCCTACTTTAAGAATCGTACTCTCTGCTTTGAACGTGTGGGCTGGTGAAATATAATTGCACTTAGTGTCTACTGCTGAGAACTCTGACTAAAGGAGACACGAAATATTCAGAACAAGATCCCAAAACCTGGAGTGGCCATATTGGGGGAAGGACTCCTCCCTGTCCTATATTGTCGGATCAGCAGAAATGCCTTGGCTGGAGGTCAGTGGGATGACCTCTCCATCCTTTCTCCTGTCATCTACTCATAAACAAAGCAGGAAATGGCAGGATATTGAAGAATTCACTGGACTTAAAGTAGACCTCCAACCAAGGAAGGTGCCATGTTGGCCTCCATTTGGATTGCAGTTACCATGGTCCTGCACATGTGATCAGCTATGACACCAGCCATTTGGGGACGTGAACATTCGGGTGAGAGCTGAAATGAGCCCAGTGGCATCTTTGACAGTTGCTATACCTTAAAAATAACTGCTTTGGGAGACATTAAATTGGGTAAAGTTCCTTTAAGTATTTTCTGGGATATTGGACAGGAACATTTATTTTACTGGTCTCAGCCTGACCTCCAACAACTGTCATGCTAAGAAGAACATTCTCCAAGTCATACTTTGTGTTGTTCTGAATCCCCAAATCTTGGAAGTAAGCTGGCATGTGATTAAACTAGTAAAAGGCCTGCTCCATGTTTAATAATGAACTCTTGGTGGTGTTTCCCTTTAAGAGCTGTACAATTTCTTGCTGCTAATAAAAGAATCAATCCTCTTGCTGGACATTGATCTGTAGAGACGAGTCGGATTTTTGACAGATTGCATTTATTTCTGTAAAAAATACTGCAGTTGCAAGTCTTGCACACATAAGCACACTTTTTTTTATACTCAAAGTTTAAAAAGTCTGCGTCCTTAGAACACGCTTACAGAGAATTGCCTAAAAATACAAAAGGAACTACAGCCAGAAAAACATCATATAAACCTGAAAGGAATATTTAAGGGGGTCACATTCACAAATCCTTATTCCCTGGCTGCTATTCAACACCTTATTTGGGCGATGCGTGCTAGTTCCATATGAAATAGGCAAACAAAAGCCAGGCAACCACCATTTTTAATAGGTCAATAGTGTCAGCTCCCCTACTCCAGCACCAGGTTACTCTAAAGAGACCCGGTCACTTTACCCATTCAGAGCAAAGAACGGTGCCTCATGATAGCCCCAGCAATGTATACTCATCCGTCGGCGCTCTGTTGCTCCAGCAAGCTGGGCTTCTGGATCTGGGGGGCTGATATGATATCCCCCATGTGACTAAACGTCATATAAACCTGAAAGGAATATTTAAGGGGGTCACATTCACAAAAGCTATCAGGAGCCACCGTTACTCTACCCTAAAGGCTGGTCCACAACACGTCTGTTGAGTTGCGTTTTTCTGCACACAACCGAACATGTATGGTGTGAACAAGGCACAAAGCAAAGTTATTTTTATGCCCCGTGTACCCCCTACATGTGCGGTGGTTTGCAGAACAAAGCAGCTCAATGGCCATGGTATGAACAAGCCCTCAATGAACATGTGGCAGTGTCTCCAACTACTGAGCCAAGGTGAGGGAAGCATCAAAGAGGGTCATGTGCGTTTATTGATCATTGTAGTGCATTGGCACTCAATTCCTAATGTATGGGCTTCCCTAATGCCACGCACAAAGTAACAAGTATCAATGAGCTGCAATGGATCGCTAAAAGGTAAATTGTCCCTCATAGTACTTGTCCATCAATCCTCTTATTACAGCCGAACCATTATTCAGTCACAGTGGTAAGTTTATGGAAGTGCAGAGTGCACTCAATGAATGTCTGATGCAAGCAGATGGCAATACCTGCTCCTTTTATAATACCTTACACACTGTACGGAATACTTCTCTGCCCTGTACCGCTTATGACAATTTTGAGGGTGCAGTTAAAGTGACACTAAACTCAGAGGTTAAATCTTAAAAATACATTCAAGTACCTTAAATGTATCTTATATGTGTATCACTCGGGTGTAGATCCTCCAATCATCTCTGAATTGGTGCTGACACTGCCCTTCCTTCTGGAGGGTGGCTACTTTTGTTCCCCATGGCCCCTGTGTGTGTTGTAAAGTAGTCACCGCTCCAAGCTCACTCCCGTGATAGACTACAATGTTTAGTTTACTAATTTGTATTGAAGTTATAGTCTATCACGGGACTGAGCTTGGAGTGGCGACTACCTTATAATGTACACAGAGACCATGGGGAATAAAAGTCGCCCCCCTCCAGAAAGGACATTGTCGGCACCAATTCAGAGATGATTTGAGGATCTACAGCCGAGTGATACACAAATAAGATACATTTTTGTTAATAGTTAGGGTACTTTAATGTATTTTGAAGATTCAACTCCTGAGTTTAGTGTCACTAAGTATAATTTCAAGTATGCTGCTTGCAATCTACCATAACACAGTGTTCACTGACAAATATCTCACCAACCAAATCACGGACGCAACGCTATAAACAGAAGTGTGTAGATACTTCATCAGACGCCTGAAGAAAATGAGAAACCAGGTTATTTACAGCAGCTGATAAGTCACAGAAGAATGTGGGGGGCTAGTGCACCCAAATAAGCCACTGGTGGCCCACACAACAAATATGTCATATCAGGACAGGTATTTGGCACTTACAAAAGCCATATTATTACATAACAACATTACAGGACAGAAAATTAACCACTCCACAGAGATGTCTAAAGCCTTTGGTCAGTTTTTTTGTTTGGTTCCCCTTCGCTGTTGTATGGTGCTGATCCAGTTTACAGGGCACAGTGTCTCAGTAGAAGCTCCCAAAATGTCCCAATCATATGGCAGATTTTCTGTGTGATTTTTTTTTTGGCAGTTTCTAGCTTATCCAACTTGACTCAAGAAGGCTAAAATTCAGGCACAGTCCCTACACTTACCGTACATCAGTACATGCCTGAAAAAGAATTGTCCCTTTTAGGTTTAGCTATAGTGTAGAAATAACTCATGCTAATTTATATTTGTAAACTTGAGAAAGGCACAAAAGTAGGCAAGTGAAATACAGCCCCTTATCAGAGTTGGCCATTTCGTGGAAGCTGCAGAGGGTGCGGGCACAAGCTACACACAGCAAATATATACTAATGCAGCAAGAGAGGAACCAAAACAAGGTTTCAGGTAAGTAAGTAGGGTCCTTCCTGTCCTGGCCCTTCCCTACTGATACAGAAAGGGTGAAATTACCACTGGAGCAACAAAAGGAACCAGAACCGGGCTACAAATAAGTGGGTAGGGTCTTGTCCTGGCCCTTCTCCACTGATACAGAAAAGGTGAAACTACCCCAGGAGCAAGCGAGGAACCAGAACTGGGGCTTCAAGTAAGTGGGTAGGGTCCTGTCCTGGCTCTTCCCTACTGATACAACAAGGACAAAACTACCCCTTGAGCAAGCAAGGAACCAGAACTGGGCTTCAGGTAAATGGGTACGGTCCTGTCCTGGCTCTTTCCTACTGATACAGAAAGAGTAAAACTACTACTGGAGCAAGCGAGGAACCAGAACTGGGCTTCAAGTAAATGGGTAGGGTCCTGTTCTGGCCCTTCCCTACCGATACAGCAAGGGCGAAACTACCACTGGAGCAAGCGAGGAGCCAGAACTGGGCTTCAGGTAAATGGGTAGGGTCCTGTCCTAGCCCTTCCCTACTGATACAGAAAGAGTAAAACTACCACTGGAGCAAGCGAGGAAGCAGAACTGGGGTTCAGGTAAATGGGTAGGGTCCTGTCCTAGCCCTTCCCTACTGATACAGAAAGGGTGAAATTACCACCGGAGCAACCAAGGAACCAGAACCGTGTTACAAATAAGTGGTTAGGGTCTTGTACTGGCCCTTCCCCAATGATAAAAGGTGAAACTACCACTGGAGCAAGCAAGGAACCAGAACTGGGGCTTCAGCTAAGCAGGTATGGTCCTGTCCAGGGCCCTCCCTACTGAAGGTGAACCTGACTGGAGCAAGTGAGGTACCAGAACTGGGACTAGACATAAGTAGGTAGGGTCATGTCCCATCCCAGACTGTAGTAAGCATGGCACCAAAACACGGACTTCAAGTAAGCATGTAGGGGCCTGTTCCAGCTCTTCCCTACTGATACAGAAAGGGTGAAGGCGCCACTGGAGAAGGGAGGGGAACAGAAATGGGGCTTATAGGTAAGTATGCAGGAGGCCTTTCCTAACCCATTCCTATTCATACAATAAAGGTGCAAGTACCACTGGAGCAATCAAGTCACCGGAATGGGGGCTTCAGGAAAAAAAAACAGGTAGGGGTCCGTCCTGGCCCTTTTCTGCGTGCATCACTGTAAACACCACACCGGTTATCTTTCTACTGAGCAGAGTTAACTGCTGCAATTTCTCTTAGTTGTATAGGTGGCTTATCTAGTGCTGGATAGTGTACTGTATCCTTTTACCTTCTGCTTGATAGGTAGCTCACACTTTACACCTACAACTGAGAAATGTACAGACCAGCTACCCATACCACCACAGGACAGAAATTGCAGCACGCAAGTTACCCAACTATATAGCAAAGTAAAAGGTGGTGTGGGGTGCTCCATATTACAACAATATGGATATGGGTGAAGGAATAAAGGCATACATATGCTTTGCAAAGCCAAGATGCTTTGGTGGTCGTGTTCAGGTAAATGGGTAGGGTCCTGTCCTAGCCCTTCCCTACTGATACAGAAAGGGTGAAATTACCACCGGAGCAACCAAGGAACCAGAACCGTGTTACAAATAAGTGGTTAGGGTCTTGTACTGGCCCTTCCCCAATGATAAAAGGTGAAACTACCACTGGAGCAAGCAAGGAACCAGAACTCGGGCTTCAGCTAAGCAGGTATGGTTATTCCTGAAGGAATAAAGGCATGCATATGCTTTGCAAAGCCAAGATGCTTTGGTGGTCAACCTATGCGTCACTCCTCCAAGGGGCCTGTGTGATTGTACTATTGAGCTGCAGCAGTATGATAGGCTGCTGAACATGAGACTTTTATCCAAGTTTGGTCTCTGGCTTTTTGTCCGTGACTCTTCATCATCAAGAGGGGTGAAAGAGCATACACAGTGCGGTAGTAGTCATATAGTGCAAGGGTAACACAAATAGATTTGGTTTATTACAATTTATAGGGTGCAATAGGCTGAACAGGGCAATTATGTCTCAGACCTGGGTGCGCTTAGTCAAAATCTTTGTATATAAAAAGGGAAACCTATTCTCAGGCCTCTACAATACCAATCAGATACCAGTGATAGATGGTAACAAACCCATTCCACAAACCTGTATAGCCAATTCCAACAGTAATTCAGCCTGGCAAAGCTCCGAACATCTGAATTTCCTAACAAATGCCCAGGTTTGGTTATAAAATCGGAAATATCTACACAGAAACTGGTGCCCCCTGTGATGACAGAGGGCAGGTTAAACATATCATGGAGGTCTTTATTCCAAGAATAAAACCATATAAATATAGACCTTTCTATAAGTCACAACTGTCCTAACACCTTAAATCTCCTACTCATGGCTGTGTTTAAACATAAATAAAAAATTGTATAACATCTTATAATGGCTTCCCTTTACGTTATTGGTTACAGCGTACAAAACAACACTTAGGTTTCAGAAAACATGACGTATATACAATATCTGACAATATCAGAAATCAGTGCAGTTTTATGGACTAGATTGTCATAGTATGTGGCTCCTGGCAATACAGATTGTCTACAAGTAATCATGAAATGATTGTCAACGTTTCATTGTGCTCTGACACATCAGCACTCTGTCTCCTTGCTGTCCACACGTCCCTGCCTCTGAAGTTTGAATGATGAGGCCTTCTCACTCCGGGTAACGGGATGGTCAGTGAGGTCCTCAAAGGACTTTGCAGGTGAGCCGCTGGTAGGAAAGGGATCGTCGTCAAACTGGTCATCGAGATGAGAGTCTGTGCTGGGGTCCTCCTGGATAGTGTCCATTCTCTGATGGTCACCTTTGGCAGAGGCAGAGCTTGGCACGGCCGGTGTTTGCTGTAGGGTCTGAAATCGGCTTGGAGCCTGGGCAGAAGGGAAAGGCTTAACAATTCGTACGGGAGCAGAGTCTAGACTGCTGAGCATTTCCACATTCTGTCAGGAACAAAACACAATGGGGGGGAATTCAATAAAGCATTTACAATACTTTTCTGGTGGTAGGGTACCTTTAAAACAACCTGCAACTAATTCATGAAAACCTTGCAAAAGCTAATTTTACTCCAATTTAAAGATGCTGTCGCTGTGGCTGCAATGTATCTGTAAAAACTGAGAACCTTCACAGACATATGGCTGCAATGGGTTCAAAAAGAATTACCTCCAGCTGGCAGATTAGGTAACTGCTGGTCATTAGAACCATCTATGAACTGGTGTACAGAGAGACAACAGTGCTCAGATTGGGGAAGGAATGTGCTGAGAAGCTGAGCGTTCATTGGTTGTTATGACTTTGGCTGCCACTGGTGTCCTAGAAACTGATGACGGATCCCTGGTCCCATTGGGCTGCCAGTTGGGAGATTCCCCAGTCAACACCTGAATGTAAACAGAGACCGGGGATGCTGGCTGACAGCGGGTGGACTCTATAGCCGTGGTTAAGGAATCCGCCCACTGCCATCTGCTGTCAGTCACAGGGGACCTGGACCTAATATGGAACTATGAGAGCCTAGTCCCCATCAGGCTCCATCCACCCACAGCAAAACTATTTAGTCATTGTGCCTGTCTGTGTGACGGGTGCAGTGGCCAGGTAGAGAGCTCAGTAACACCTGGCCTGTGATTTTATGGACACTACTGAGTCAGCACCAGTACCCATCGTGTGCCCATGGTGACAGATTCATGAGCGTGATAGGTTCCCTCTGATGGTTCATTGGTTGTAGGTCTCCGGCAGCCAGCATCCTACAAACCAATGACAGATCCTGGGAGATTCTCTGGCTAGCAGCTGAACGAAATCAAAGGAGCCGGGGATGCTTGCTGACATTACCCAAATATGGTACAGCCAACAGCCTCCTAGCTGTAACTGAATGATAGTGGACGCAGTCTGATGGAGAAAGTAAGAGACTAGTTCCCCATCAGGTACATCTCCATTGTTTTTTTACAACAGATACATGAATTGGTCCCTAGTTGTGACATTTGTTGCAAAGATAGACTCTGGAATTCATATGCATGTCTACAATACTTTTTATGAATTCCAGGGAATGGTTCAGCTATTTGTAAAGATTAGCATCCAATGACTGAAAATGATGTGTGCAGCTGGAATATTTGTTGCTTTATGTATTATACAAGTTTCCAATACAAAATCTGAATTCATTTATTTATACAAGGCAGCAGAAGCTCCACATAAGTCAGTGTTGCCCCCAGCGAGTCTCTTATCTGGGTGGGTGATGCAATTGTTAAGCAAAATTTACCATTGTAAGGGTGCTCATAACTAGTTTCCTCCAAGTGTGTGTTCCTTTTAGCATTGTCACCATTGAAATGGCTTGCTTATTACCCAACACCAGGTAAACATTCAAGGCTGAGCAGACTGTGCATGTGCCCATGGAGAAGCTCAGCTACTTGACCAATAGCATGCACCCTACTGAGTGCTGTGATATTGTTACAGATTAGCTGACCAGAACTGAAGGAACCCGCAAAAGCCATTTTACTGCATCCTGTGACATCAAATCGTAGGGCAAGCCATGTCCTTTGGTGATTGTCAATAAGGGCCACTGATGACCATCCCCAGCTTTACAAAGATGAATGTTTCATAAGACACTTGTCACTGGTTGCCCACAGTTGATTCAATATGTGGCGAAGACTCTAAAATTCTGAATTTGCTATCACTATAATGATGGACAAATAGAGTAGATTCATCTATCTTTACTCTATCCAAAGCTAATAAGAAACACATTGGCTATAATAAACTTTAAGTCAGTCTTAGTCTAAAAAAGGAAATCTGAGTAAAATGTCACTCTGTAAAGCATTACACCCATAACTGGATCTACTAGCTGCACTTGGTCCATCTACCCAAACCCGAGGACTTGGGATTTTGGCAGATGCTGGAAACTACTTCTGACTTTTTCCATCCCCCCCAGTGATTTCATTGGTAAGATCTCAGCTCTATATACAGACTGAATTTTTTTAAGGGGTCCTACTCTCCCAGAGATGGGAACACTCTGGAATAAAAATCCACTGGGTGACTTAGCACACGATCCCACCTATGAATGACAGATCATATTTTTAAAAGAATGGCTACATTTAAATTAAACAATTTCATGAATATTTTGTAAGAGCATTTAATATGATTTAAGGATGGATGTAAAGATTGGGGACATGATCAGAGGACTGGTGTGAGGAGGGGTAATATTTTCCCAATACACAGCACACTTTCTGTAAAAAATAATGAACGTATGTTGTGAAAAGAAAACACTTCCTGTACAAGCATTGATGGCCTATAATGCTGGATTTCATAATGTAACTGTTTTGGGGAAAGCGGTTCCCCAAGACTCTGACAGCAAGGACTGATGTATGGTTCATGGGCTGGTTCTTTGCAATCACAGATGTAGTTTGGGAATACCCTACGATTAGTAAAATGTATACAAGTACTTAGCCAGAGTACACAATTCTAATACCCCAAATATTTTACCACATTGGCAGCATTAACACTTACACTTGGCATGAATAAAGATTTGGCATTTTCCTCATACTGCTTGTCCAGTTTCTTATCCTGGAAAAAATATAGAAGAACAATGAATAAAGTGTATTTACTTTCTTATTTATATGATGAATAAATAACAAATCTGGTGGATTATAGCAAGGGAGGACAATTTCTCTTTAATAGACCCCTCTGCTACTGATCTCTGCTTCTGTTTGTAGCCCAGGCTTATGCTTGCCAGGCCATACCGGCAGCATATGTCACCTTCTCTTTGATTCTAAAATCCATGTGCATAAATATAATGGAACCCAACCGAAAAAAACTCTGTGTGTTCACAAATGTCTCCCTATTGGATTTCATAATGTAACTGTTTTGGGGAAAGCGGTTCCCCAAGACTCTGACAGCAAGGACTGATGTATGGTTCATGGGCTGGTTCTTTGCAATCACAGATGTAGTTTGGGAATACCCTACGATTAGTAAAATGTATACAAGTACTTAGCCAGAGTACACAATTCTAATACCCCAAATATTTTACCACATTGGCAGCATTAACACTTACACTTGGCATGAATAAAGATTTGGCATTTTCCTCATACTGCTTGTCCAGTTTCTTATCCTGGAAAAAATATAGAAGAACAATGAATAAAGTGTATTTACTTTCTTATTTATATGATGAATAAATAACAAATCTGGTGGATTATAGCAAGGGAGGACAATTTCTCTTTAATAGACCCCTCTGCTACTGATCTCTGCTTCTGTTTGTAGCCCAGGCTTATGCTTGCCAGGCCATACCGGCAGCATATGTCACCTTCTCTTTGATTCTAAAATCCATGTGCATAAATATAATGGAACCCAACCGAAAAACTCTGTGTGTTCACAAATGTCTCACTAAACATAAAGGTGTGTCAGAATTGCCTATACAGAATGTGTGGGGGGCATAGATTGTTAGTCTGTGTGCTGGAAAATGTGGTGGGATGAACCATCAAATCGGAGTGTGTTTTCCTGGACAATCACTATTGTTTTTCCATGTCTCTCACCATTAGATAAACATGCTAGCTCCACCAAGATAATGACATGTTTATATTGAGGTCTTCCGTTTGTCTAAACCTCTGTCTAGTGTATCTAATCCCAATAACAAAAGTGTAATATTCTGCATCTTATAAGTCCTTAGATGTGGTGGCTGCTTTAGTTTTCTAATTAACAGGTATTTTCTGTACTTGCCGAAAAGGAACTTAGTCTGAAAAAAAGAAGACTAATGCAGCCACTACATCTAAGGAGTGATCACCTGCAATATATTAAATTTTTATGTTTGTGTTTTTGTTTGGGATGCGCCAATACTCACCCAAATGTTCCCGATGCCTATCCCGATACCTGAACTTTCATATCAGACAGCCGTGTGGCGTGTCATTACACACCGTCCGGCTTCCAGATTGTCCGGGAAGCTGGCTCCATGCTCCCTCGTCACCAGGGAGGTGGGTAATGACTCGCCCCGTGGCTTGCTAATTGGCCGGGAAGCCGGCTTTATACTTCCTTGTCACTTGGTGACGAGGCAGCATGGAGCCGACTTCCCGGCCACTCAGGAAGCCGGGGGGGTCATGTAATGACGGGGAGCTGGCCAGTCAGGAAGCCAGGCAGGGAGTCATTGCCCGTCCCTGGTTTCCTGATTGGCCAGAAAGCCAGCTCCATGTTTCCTCCTCACCCGGTGACGAGAGAGCATGGAGCCGGTTTCCCGGCTAATCCGGGAGCCGGGCGGCAAGTCATTACACGCTCCCCAGCTTCCTTATTGGGACTTTCGGTATTCGGTATCGACGAGTACCGAAAAAAAAAGATAAACGGTACTCGTTACCAAAAAAACAGTATCGGTGCATCCCTAGTTTTTTATATACTTTAAATCTATCAGATCTTCCAAACTGTCTTCTCCGGTGAGCATACGTGAGTTATAAGGAATAAAGTGTAATAAAGTATAGTGGTATGGGGATTCCCCTCAGAATTCAGGGACCTTTATCAAAGGCTCCCAAGCACGTGGCCAGATATAGTAATTGAACACCTAAAAAAATGTAATGAGCCATACAGTTATCTCATATATAAACCAAACACCACCAATCCCGTCACCTGTTCCAGGCAAACCAACAACTGTAGAAAAATAAAACTAATATATGTGGTATGAAAGTAGCTGCTCCTTTGTGTCAGCATTTTTTTTGTTTTACTATAACATTCTTTGTTATGTTTTTGGAGTTATATTAGGCCAAAATCTAATGCAAGAATGGAAGGTTATACAGCTGTTGGGAATTGTGTTTTAAAGTGACATTAAAGTCACACCCCCCCCCCCCTGTATGCTGCTTAAGGACTTACCTTAAATGATGCCTCTTGATCCTATAATCTTCTTCCTTCCACTTGTTTTCAGCAATCCCTCCAGCACTGGTGCCAGTCTCTAATCCAGTGCAGACTCTTTGTGTCCCACGGTGTCTGTCTGACATGCACGCTCACCGCTGTTCCACCCCCCCCCCCCCGTGTAACGGCTTGTCTTAAATGATGCATCTTGATCTGATCTGATCATCTTCTTCCTTCCAGTAGTTTTCAGGAGTCCCTCGCTGATCCAACGCTGACTGCTGTGTCTTCTGTGTCCAATGGTGTGTCCGTGTGCACGATCCCAGGCTGCATGCATTGACTTACAGTGCGTCTCTCCCCTTCTCCCGGCCGAAGATTGCGCAAATGCGCCTACCCCCGTGATACTTCACGGCCCCCCGAGAATCTTCAGAACTTCAAATTGGAGTGAGCGGCGGAGACACAGATAAGTAATTACCTTTTTTCATATATTTACTGCTTGCCAGCCAAAAAAACCCAGAAAGTTTAATTGTGCTTTAAAGATCAGTGTATAGACCCATGAACTTTGCATCGGAACAAAGAAGTATCAGATGGAACCTAATGGTATTTTGAATTACTGGTGATTTTTGCTCTAACTCATGTTCTCCTTTTGTATTGCTTTGTATTGACATGTCATAATGTTTAGCACATGTACTCACCACACAATGGACCAGTATACTGAGAGGGATCCAGAAGAGCAGAGAGAAGACAATGACAGATCCCACAATGTTATCAGCCAGGAACTTGCCTAAAAAACACAAAAATATATAACCAATCAGGAAGGAGAAAAACAAATCTAAATTAACTGCCTAATTCCAGTCAAAATGATACTTATTAGTGGACGTGGTATTCTTTCACCTTAAATGCTGCTGCAGTGATACCTCCCCAAAGAGTTTCCAGCTACCTCCAGCTTCTGCATCCCCCATAATGTAAATAAATCCGGATGACTTAGGGGGCCCCTCACAATGACTGCTGCAGCTCGGAAGACTGGGAAGCCACGTTCACTAGGAATGGAAATGTGTATTCTTGGTGTAGGGGCCAATTCATATGTTGAAGTTGTACTTCAGGTAGAAACTACAAAAAGATACGATTTTTGTACTCACAGTAAAAAAAAAAAAAATTCTTGGAGTCAGGGGCGTAACTAGAAATCCCAGGGCCCAATAACACAAAATTTTGAATGGGCGCCCCCCAACCATGACAAAACAGATCAGACGATCACGCCGGTGTTTGTCCTTCACACAGAGGATCGGTAAATATCAATTATATATACCGATCCTCCGCTCGGCCACGCACAGAGCCGTTGTCATCCTGAAACTGACAGGATGACAGCGGCTCCACTCTCCTCCCCGCCTGCCGCGCTCTCATGCCGCTCGATCATCATGATCGAGCGGCTTACACCTCCGACCCCCCCGCCGGCCATTTGTATTCGGAGCCCCGCTGCCTCAGCCCATACAAGCGGGGGAAGAGCAGCGGGGATCCGAGCCCCCCCTCTGTCGCGGACCCCATAGCGACCGCATCGGTCGCTATGGTGGTAGTTCCGACCACTGCTTGGAGTCCATTGAGCGAGGACGTCTTTAATCTTTGTGGTTACACTGCCGTCTAACTGTAGGCCAGCCCAAGTAACCCCTATTACTACCAGCATACCTCAGTGTTTCAGCAAAGCAGTACCAAGAGAAGGATTATAAACACAGAAGGGGTGGGACCTGTGTCCATGAATGGACTTCAAGAAAAGGATTTTACGATGAATACAAAAATCCAATTTTCTTTCTCTGCCATTAAGGCACATAGGAAGTCTTTCACCTTCAGGATGTCCAAAAGGACTCCAACCGAGTCCAAAAAATGTTAACAGGCCCAAGAAAAACAACAGAACTGGGGACTACCTGCAACTCAAAACAGCCTTCTGAAGGACCTTACACCCCAAACTGTCATGAGAGTAGGTGGAAATTCCCACCAGATAGCATAGTTAAAGAACAAGCAAACAGAAGACCAGACCAGGTGACGGCCTTGAATATCTGGAAAACAAATGCATGATGTGGAAAAGTCCAAGAAGCATTCGCAGATCTAGTAGAGTACACCTTGACATAGAATGGAAGAACTGGATCCTTGTGACCATAGGCTTGAATGATGCTCTATCGGTGCCATGTAGTGATGGTGGAACAGGAAGCTAGTGTATCCTTACAGTGACCACCCTGGATGACAAAAAGGGAGTCAGTCTTTCTAAAAGAAGCAGCCGGAAAGAGAAAGATCCCAAACCACATCCACATCCACATAATATAGGGAAATGTCCTTTTGGTGACGTGGGACAGAGAGACAGAAATACAATGTCCTGGCTGTGACATAAAGCAGAAACTACCTTAAGCAAGAGGTCCTGGCCTTCAACACTGCCTTATGCCTAAACAAAGCCAGATAAGGCATTACGAAGGACAACATTGCCAGGCTTAAATAGGTTCAAATGGCAGTTTCTGAAGTGCAGAGATAACTAGATTCAGATCCAGCAAAGTAGCGCTGCAACCAACGATTATTTTTTATAATCTATTAGCTGGCCAATCATTTTTTTGATTAATCGGATACATTTTTAAAAATATTTAATTATTTAATATGATTTAATTAATTGCTAATAAATATTAGCTATTTAATAATTAAATATTGATTAATGAAGTAATGAAATGTTTAATTAATGCACATATATTCTTTATTTCAATTTTATACAGTATCCTTCATCTTGGCATATGTCACAGAAAGAACTCCTCTCACCAGGCGCTTTTGTCTGGGGTAATCCGATTGGCTGCACGCTTGAATCTGTGCCCTTGACAATGATTTCCATCATCGATTATTATCGACTTTATCGATTAGTTGTTTCATCCCTATAACACAGTCACAGGGGAACAAACAGGAGGAGACACACGAGATTTAGCGAGGAGTGAGTGTCTTTTCAAATCTGAGCTTCAGCAGCCATGCCGTTAAAATGAGCGATCATGAAGCATGATGGTAAATCTCTCATTTAAAACAGAAGATCTTGATGATCTGGCAGATCCTATGAAGCATTCACCAGAAGTCTTACCAGGTCATAATTTCACATCCACTTGAGATGGATGGCATTGTGGTGATCCTCATTGCTCTGTTCTATCTCAATCCTGTGAGGCACATGAACAAGTAGTCTCAAGGAAGGGAGGGCAAACATTAGGGAGTACCATTTTCACTGAGCCACTAAAACATCCGCTGCTTCCACTAGAGAACTCTTGTACCTGGAATCAAACCTGCCCAATTTACTGTTGAACCTGAAGGCCATGAGGTCCGCGTTTGGTGTCCTCCCATCTGCAATACAGCTCCTGGAACATTTTTGGGTGTAGGAATTGCTCCCAGCTGGGGAACTCCTTTGTCTGCCAAATGTCTATGAATGCAATACACATGTTGGACAAAGCAGGAACAAAGTTCTGCTCAGAACAGGACACAATCTATTCTACGATCTCGCTGGCTGCAATAAGACTTCAGGTTTCTCCCCGATGGTTGATATACACCACTGCTGTGAATCTGGATTGGATGACCCTCCAGCATGATGGTTTAATGCTGCAAAGACATCACCCAAAGCTCCAGGATGTTCAACAGAAGACGAGAATCCAAAGATGACCATGTCCCCCGCCGACAGGGTGCCCCGGACTCCCCAGGCCAAAAGGCTGGCATCCACCAAAAACCTAAGAAAGGACTTTCCCGACTGTAGAGCCAGATTCCTGAGCCACCAACCCAAGGACAAGTGGGTTCTCAGTGCAAATAGAATCAGGTTCAGGATCCATCCAAATCGCTGCAACGTCTATACGGTCAAAACCACGAGGAAAACATGTTTAGAATCGACAGCAGTAAAGACACAAGGCTCATGGTAAGAAGCAAGATCTCATGTACCCTCAAACCCCATACTCAGCTTGTAGCTAGTGAGGGTCTGATGGCTGAAGGTGACCAAAATCACTGTAGGCAGGCAGCAAGAATGGAACGGAGATCGGCATTCCATTTGGTTCATTGCAAGCCGAAGCAGCAGTGGGGAGATGCTTCCTCAGCACTGTATGGGGAGAAAGACTTTGACCACACTCCACGCAGCATGATGTATTCAGTCAGTCCCAGTGTTAGGCCCTTCTGCTTTGGAAACTGGCGGGAAAAAAAAAATTTGGAAGGTGTCAAGCCACCTTTGTAAATGAGGCAGCTCCCGGTGCTCAGCCCAACCGACTTACTCACAAAGTGGTTGTTCTAAGACTGGGCAAGCATTGAGGAAATTTCAGTGGCTCTGAATCTGAAAAGAGCTCCGCAGCTAACTTTTTCCGGAACAGAGACTGGAAAGTGCTCCATGCTGAACCCAAAGGCCGTAGGTCACTTCCAAGCTATCCCTGCAACATGCAGCCCAGCGGGGCCTGGGTGCAAAACTTCAAAAGCCAAGCAGAGGACGACCTCGCCAGATAGCTGCAATCAAAGATAATAACACTCAGATATGCTGGTAGTAGGAGGGGATAACTCGAGCTGGTCTACCAGTTGTTTTTTGTTTGTCAGTGTCCAATCCCTGACAGGGATTGGGCTAGGCAGCAGTATAAAATGGAAGGATATATAGTCCTGTAGTGTAGTAGCTGGGTAATGGAGGGGCAGAACACTGAGCAAATCAGAGTTTTAATGCTCTGCACAGTACTGTCAGTCTAACATTGTGACCATGTATACAGAAGGGAAAAAGACACAAATGATCTCAGTAATGTGCGGTGGGAATATGACAAAGCTGTATTGTTAAACTGCAGTGCAATAGCCTGCCAGGTGATCCAGGACCAGTCTGTGCTGTCTGCCAGTGATGTCTTGCTCACAAGGATGACTGGACACAATTACAAATCTTACAGCCGGCAAGATTGTTTGCATATATGTTTGCATTAAACTCACCTTTAAATGGAAAAAAAAGTATTTTTTTATGCAAACACTATGAAAGATAATAATTGTTTGAGCATACATAATAAAAAAATCGGTGTTACCTCTTGTATTACCTATATACATTATCCTTATACCATTCTGTTGCTCAGCATTATTGAGAGGTGATGAAGGTGTTACTACTGTCTGAGGGAAGAGATGTATTCACCGTCTCACAGAAAATGTAATTCTTTGACAGGAACTGGACATACGGAAAACAGGGCGGTTCAACCTAACCCTTCCTGCCACCTACTCTTATCATTCACTTCTTACTCATTCTAAATGCTGCAGTCAATCAAGTTAGAAGACAGAACACAGGGTAAGCCTGGGAGGGATCACACTGTTAAGTGCATAGACGGTCTCTTCCTTATATACGAGCATAATGAAATACTATGAGGGAGGTGTGGAAGGTCTATGACTTCTGGGCTGTGCAGCCTGCAGAGCTCAAACTAAGAGGTGCTGCTCTGTCTGGGACATTTTGGAGAAAGCAAAAGACACAACGTTTTGTAAGCATGCATACATTACATATTTTAACCTTAAAATTTTAGAGTAGTTGCATGAGAAAAAAAAAAGCTTTAGTTCTGCTTTGCCATATAAAAATTTGACTTAAATCTGTATCACACTGGATTTTTACATATATTAGGATGAACTTCTAGTAACATATTATGAGACAGCTTTGATGTAGGTTCCTCCTATAGCAATGCTACATAATGTATGCTGCAATTTGATAATTAGGTGATAAATAGTGCATATTCATATTCCATTGTTTCCCTGGTTTGCGGTTACATAAAAAGCATTATAAAGACTTACCCAACATGTTGATGCTAAGCTTGTCGATAAAATCCCAGAGCCTCTCAATCACATCCTGGACCTGTTTCTCACACTTCCCCTGCAGAAGACAGACACATAAAAGAGATATTGGTAGATGATTAGCTTCTTATAGTTATGGATGAAGGTGTAGAATCTGCTTATATACAATACAAGCAGCCACATTGTACAATGATGTATTAGAAAGGAGTATAGTACTTAACACATCTATGAAACACATGGCACCATGGCACAGAGTAACTGTAGGAAAGGTTAGAAGTATTGTCCTCATTTTGGAGCTGCTCTGTCTTCTATGAAACACATGGCACCATGGCACAGAGTAACTGTAGGAAAGGTTAGAATTGTACAGCCACATTGTACAATGATGTATTAGAAAGGAGTATAGTACTTAACACATCTATGAAACACATGGCACCATGGCACAGAGTAACTGTAGGAAAGGTTAGAAGTTAGAATTTCTCAATGGGGAGAACCACTCACTATAGGAGGTTCAGAAACAGAACTCACAGTAGAAAGATGCCAGCTCTGTCTACTCGACTCCTGCAATTTCTCCAACTTTTAATCAAATTGTCCCACCGATTGCCCTTAGAAGCATGCTATAGACAAAACAGACGGGTCTTCCTTGATCATGAGTCTGTTTGTAGTCAGAGAAGGCCTTCAAGTGAGAAGGTTCCGATAACAATCAGATATTGTTTGGGTCATAAATAACAGAATCTGGATTAGAAAATGTGTAGTGGTCAATTGTTTTTTTGCATCTTGGCTTCTGGTTTGAACCTCACAACTTTACTACTCTCCTGGAATATGAACACAATGGCTAGATGGCTAGATGTAATGGCTAGATGAATGGGTCAGAGCAACTCCAAACCTGCAACTCTTGTTGGATGTTCCCCATCTGCAGTGGTCAGGACCTACCAAAAAGTGGTCCAAGGAAGAAACACTGGTGAACCGGCGACATGGACGGCCAAGGTTCAATGATGCTCGTGGGAAGCAAAATGGCCCCACCTCACAACTTATAGGGCTTAAAGGATCTGCTACTGACGGCTTGGTGCCAGACACCACAGCATACCTTCAGATGTCTAGAGAAGTCCATGCTCAACGGGTCAGGGCTGCTTTGGACGCAAAAGGGGGGCCTACTCAGTATTAGGCGGGTGGTCATAATATGATGGCTGAAAGGTGTATGTACACGCATCCTATGTGCATTTTGTTTGCGTGGGGGTCTTTTATTTTTTTAACATTTATTTTATTAGGTCTTAATATATTTTTTTCAACAACTTTTTATTTTTGTAGTTGACTGTATTGCTATCACAATAATTAGTCAGAATGAGAAGGCAGCTTACATTGCCATCACAGAAGCCCACAGTGCACGGCTTTCCTTTACGCAGGAAAAGGTACTGCTTCTTATCGCTCACGTACGGACTGCAGATTCCATTGTGGTCCCGGCAGCACACTTTACAGGAATGTTCAGTTTCTGAAAACATAAAAAATATAAATACTTACTAACTACAAGATACTAAAAAAAACTACATGTCCCATAAAACTTAATCAGGCTGTAAAATCCCGATTTCCTCAACATAGCCCTATCGATCCCTTACCATTACAGGCACATGACTTAAGATTCTTTTCAATCTCACAGAAAGGCCGGCACTCTCCACCAAAACATTTCCCAGAATCCACGCACTCTGTCTCATCGGGTGCACTGCCAGGTGCGGGGCACTCACTGCTGTTACCTACAACAAGGAAAATACACAGGGGGCTGTAAGACATGTACTATTGAAAATACCTTTTTTATCAATGTCTGCTATCAATGTAAAAAAAACTTGTTTCTATGTAGAGGTTGTAGATGGGTAATGCAGGAAATGTACATGTGAATTCTGATATTCTGCTGCCAACATATCTCCTCTCCTTTCTATAATGTTTAGTGTAATTAACAAATTATTAGAAAAATTACTGATCACTCCAGTGTTTGTAAATAACTGGGGACACATAGTACTATGTGTCCCCACTTATGAATAAACAGGATTTGATTTACATCACTTCGTGTTCATTCATGAATTTCTCAATGGGGAGAACCACTCACTATAGGAGGTTCAGAAACTGCTGATAGTAAATATTTTCTTTTTCATTGAGTGCTGAGGTTGCAGAACAAGAAATTGAGCACTCTGTGTCCTCAAATTCTTTTTCTATTTCAAAAGGGAAATGTCAGGGGTCTGTTTAGATCCCAGATATTTCACTGTAGCACGCTAGCAACCCAGCAATTGAAAGTCGAATCAATGGGAAAAATTGCAAAAATGGCTTGGCAAGCTGAGGTGCAAAATGTTCGAGGGCTTGGCAGCGAAAGGGTTAAATCGTTATTTTCTCCTCTGATAGGGTGGTGCCTGCAGCAACCGGGCACTCCTCCACTTTCCCTTCTGCACAGAATACAAAAGTCGGGTCTTATGTTAGGGTTACATCTCCTAATGGAAGGGCAAGTCAAAACGCATTATGGATCAACCACATTTCAAGTTTTACAAGTAAATATATTCGCTTGAGCAATTAGGGCATGCATGCCAAGACAGATATGACTGGGGAAGGAGGAAGAGCTTCTTCAGAGGCTGGATTGTGCCTTCAGCTCTGTCGTGCATACAGCTAGCATATTAAATCCCTGAGCAATTAGTACATTACATTGTACAAATGCGATTACGGTGTAGACGAAACATTTTGTAGTCTGACAGAATGCAATGCGTTCCTAAATTCACAGAATATTACTGGATATTATAAATAATAATGACAGATATTGTTGGTCCAGGTAAGCTGATTGCCTTAGGGCAACAGTAGCCAAACTTTGGCCCTCCAGCTGTGGTGAAATTCCAAATCCCATCATGCCTCTGGGAGTCATGCCTAAGGTTGTCAGAGTCTTGCAATGACCCATTGAGATTTGTAGTTTTTACTACAGCTAGAGGGCCGAAGTTTGGCTAGCCCTGGCCATAGGGGATCAGGTAGGATGTTTTTGTTTCCCCTGTTAAAGCCAAATGGGCCACGCTTTATAAAGCCTTTTTTTTTTGTCTTTCTCTGGATCAAATATGGCATAGGGTTCTGTTTATTGAGGTTGTCCATCTATCTATGTATAGGTTGAACTCGATGCACTTGTGTCTTTTTTTTCAACCTGTTTAATGCTGTTGGACCCCACAGCCCTCACCTTATCTGCTGTGGCTATCTAGTTACATTATGTTACATTATGCTGCCCCTTACCTGTGCAATAGGACTCTCCTTTACAAGTGGCATTAATGGCTTCCTGGCATTTCTTCTGAGCCGTATCAAACTGGCATTGTTTACAGCATGGACTGTTGCGATCACTGAAATATGGGATATGCAAAAGACAAATAGAAGGCAGTTACATTGCTAGCTAAATATATTGGGGTACATTCAGTGCAAGTAAAGGCTGATGTATAACAACACAACAGTAAACTTCTAGACATTTCTAGAAAACTAGGTCAGCAATGGCAGACTTTATATATCCCTGAGTACAGGATTCCTTTAAGGCAGAACTCCAGGTATTTAACCAATATTTAAAATAAAAAGCCAAAAAGAGGAGGTAGAGGAGCGGTGACTACTTTACAACACACACAGGGATCATGGGGAACAAAAGTAGCCCCCCTCCAGAAGGAAGGACAGTGTCAGCACTAATTCAGAGATGATTTCAGGATCTACAGCCGAGTGATACACAAATAAGGTCCAGTATTATTAATAGTTAAGGCACCTGAATGCATTTTGAAGATTCTTGAAGAACTCTTGAATTTAGTGTTACTTTAAGCAAAAACTTAGTTTTAGATGTAGCGAGAGTTTGCAACCCTTATAAGTTTTTAATCGCAGTCCATGTCCCCATTAGGGAGATATAAGCTGCCCATAGATGGCTCAAAATTTTGAATTTCAGCAGGAATCAACCAAAATTGGAGCCATGGGTGGTCCCTCAAGAATCCTCCAGCTTTACAAAAGGTCAATTTAAAAATCAACTGAGCCAGGTTCAATATTAATGTCCGAGCAGTAACTGCATCCGATCAGATCCAGTCACTGGTTGGGTATTCTGACAGCCGTGGGTGCTGACTGTCAAAATAAAATAGCTGGCAGGAGGCAGTCCTCTATCCACACTGTTTAGCGTGGACGGGAGGATCAATTAATATTCTTCTGTTAATCCCACAAGTTGAACGAGAGAAAAATGAGCCATGCATGACCAGTTTAACTCTTTATTTGTCCTGGTGACTGCTGGAACTGGAAGCGAGGGAAAATCCTACATTTTGAGTTATAACTAACAATTAAAACTCAAACTAGACACTTTTCTGGTGACAACTGTCTGAAGGGGAATTTCCCTAATTTTGGAGAGTTTTTTCCAATTCCTAATGTAGCTGAATTAATTTGTAGAGGAAAATCTCCCTACTTGGACACAGAGGACAAAAACCTGACAGGTATTTATCCATTCCCTATTCTATCACAAAGGAAAAGAACAGTTTTGGCTTTAGATATATTTTAAAGTAATCTTCAACTGAGCAAAATATGGGACTTGCCATTGCTCATCTCCTTCTGAAGTTGTTTTTTGATCAGCGGTCGCCTTCTTCCAAACTACTCACGTTCACAACGAAGAACTTCACCATTTGTCTTCGTGCTCAGGAATGCGAATTGAAATGACTATTGTTGCAATGTCACAGTGTAGGGAATTTGTCACGCTGTATTTGCAAGCATTTTTTTTCTTTTTCTATATTTCTATAGGACTTAATGACAGGAATCCCTACGAGGATCTCTTTTTACTGAACAAAAAAAACTATAGAGCTGCAACAACAAATCGGAAAATGTTGTCAATGTTTAGTCGGCTATAGATTAGTTGACCCTACTTGCGGCACCACACACGACACGAGCCGTACACTACACACTAGATGACGCGCCTCTTCTCCCCACTCTGAGCTCCCTGATGCGCCGCTACCCGCCAATGATCGAGGGGGAACAGCACCTGACAGGCCCATGGACTCGCATCTAAAAGTAAGAGTGCCTGCTCCCACCCCCCCACACACACAATTGTTTTTTTTAATGTATTGCTGGGATAGTGGGAACTGTTGTATTCTCTATAGCTGATGGTACATTGCGCTGTAAATTATACCATCAGCTATAGAGGAATAAGAAATCCCAGCAATACATTTTACACTTTTACACATTTTACTATTGATGGGATTTGTTGTTCCTCTATAGCTGGTGGTATTCTGTATTGTGCTGTATAATGTATTATTGCTGGGATTTGTAGTCCTCTATAGCCGGTGCCAATCTGCATTCATTGCTGTATAATTTTACACTTTCCATTTCACTATATTGCACACCACACTTTTTTTTTTTTACTTCCACCGCTCCAAGCTTGCTTCCATGATGGACTACAATCTCAATATAAACTAGGAGTCCATCACTGGAGATATTTTTTTTATCCGATTAATCGAACTTAATAATCGGCTAACTAATCGATTTTGAAAAAAATTGTTAGCTGCAGCACTAAAAAACTGTTAGAAAATTCCAATTCTTTTTGTTCTCATTTGTCACTATACTGACCTGCACTTGGCGTTGTCCCTGAACTTGCAATCCGAGGTACAACAGGGATCGTTGTGCTGACGTAGCAGGCCTGGATCACAGTCCTCCCCCTCATCCACTCTCGAGTTTCCACACACTTTGTTGTTGCGTTCCTTAAAGCAGATGGGAGCCTTACTCATCAGTGTGCGCAGGATGGATTCTCTGCTGCAGGCAGAGAACATCTGAGAGGAAGAAACATGAGTTCATTCACCATATGTATGTCACTCGTGCTATCCAGGAAATGCAGACTAGGAGTTAACCGTCTTCCACCAGTAAAAGAGGAGAACTTGAGAAGAGAATTAATAGTGGAGAATTACAAAGTGACATATAAAAGGGGAATTTTGCTTAATTATGCAAATGTTTTACAATGCCTAGGTAACTATTGTTATATGTAATGTGCATAGGAGACAAAAATGCAGAAATCTCACTGTAAATTTCCTACAGAAACTAAAGAAATAATGAACAAGAAAAAAATGTCTTGATAAAATACTGGTGGTGTGTGAAACATGAAACATTATCTTTATGGATTCGATTTACACACCCTGGATTTTACAGTAGAGGTTAACCCTTAATGAATAAAATTTAGCACTGTATTATAAACAATTGGCATGATTTTTAATTAAAAACCTTGCAGCCACTTTCTATCTACATGAACTCCAACAATGTCTGCATGGCATTTCTCAGGGCAGGATTCCTGACTTACAACAGTGGACCATGCGTGCCTAATGTGTGCTAAAACAGCCACTTGTCTCCAGAGTCCCCTCTCTGCAAAACAGGTTCTGAACACCTCTAGATGTAGGGGCTAGTGATGAGGCTGGCCTTGGTGTAACCTCAATCCTCCTGTAGGCGGCAGTATAAACCAAAGTTTATAGAGTTCCCGAGTCCCTCAGTGGACGTGAAATCTTAAAAATGCAATCAAGTACCTTAACTATCAACATAAAAATGTTTCTTATTTGTGTATCACTCGGCTGTAGATCCCCAAATCATCTTTGAATTGGTGCTGACACTGTCCTTCCTTCTGGAGGGTGGCTACTTTTGTTCCCCATGGTCCCTGTGTGTGCTGTAAAGTAGTCACCATTCCAAGCTCGCTCCTGTGATGGACTACAATCTCGATATAAATTAGTAAACTAAACATGAGATTGTAGTCCATCACAGAAGTGAGCTTGGAGCGTTGACTACTTTACAACACACACAGGGACCATGAGGAACAAAAGTAGCCACCCTCCAGAAGGAAGGACAGTGTCAGCGCCAATTCAGAGATGATTTGAGGGTCTACAGCCGAGGGATACACAAATAAGCTACAGTTTTGTAAATAGTTGAGGTACTTGAATGCATTTTTCAAGTTTAACGCCCGAGTTTAGTGTCACTTTAACGCTTATCCTTATGGGAGACAAAGGGAAGGAAGGCTGAGAAACTTGGACATTGCCTAGGTATGAACTCCAGCTCATGGTGAATCTAAATTTCTCCATAGCCATCTGGAAGATATAATACTGCGTTCATATTTTGTGTCTACCGCTGCGGACACCTAAGGGGTCATCCATATAAGATGTCCATAAGACTTCTGAGGACAGCCCATGATATAACCAATCCAAGTTACACATACACCATATGTGTGATATTGTATAAAAAGGGCAATCAAGCACTGTGTTATTTAGCTTCACAGAAGGAGGAACAGTCATATGCTAAAACTCTACACAATAGTTTTACAAGGTGTACTCTTATGAATGGTGATAAATATTATTGCACATGGCTACCTTAACAATGAACCCAAGTTGTGTAAAACCGAGCAGTGTACCTTATTGTTCTGGTGGTCTCCACTCACAGCTATGGGGTACATCACATATTTTCCACCTCGTTCCTCGCTGGGTGCACACACCTCCATGCTGTCTGGATCGTGTTCAGACCCAAAGTTATGGCCCAGCTCATGAGTAGTGACCAGGTCAGCTTCCTGTCCAGAAAACACAGAAGGTAAACCATGCAGAAGACAATGTCTGGGGATTGTACAGTCCTACTTAAACAGCGCCTCTCATTTTCATAGTCTGAATTAGAAATCTTCCTGCCAAAAAATAATTATTTGCAGTTTCCTCCTACCATATAAACTGCCAACAGATATCTAAATGCACACTACATATGATAGGAAACAATATGGTAAGACTTTAGCAGATAAAGCTGTGTATACTATGTGCGAATCTACCAAGCATTGAATGCAGGGTAGAGGTACTAAAGTCAATATCCCTTTTTAAGTACCCCTTATAAAAATAGCTTGTTCTGTCAATATCCTAAGCAAATTTTTTCAACATTTTTTTTTTTCTTTCAAGCAATACATATTTTGAGACCCAGTGACATCATGGGTCTTTCTGCTAGTCTTTGTTACAAGACTGGCAGAAAGGGCCAGCAGGCTCCTCTAAGTATCACAGCACTGTACTTCGGATCTTCTTTCCAGAGTGATTTATGCAAGAACACATCCCCAGTATCCCTTTATACATACATGCGCCTCCATGCTGGCCCTGGCTGCTGCAAACTTTAGCTGTGCCATTTGCTGATCAGTCGCTTGAGCATGCCCTTCTAAAAGGGATGCCAAGGGATTTTTCTTTTGGGGGGGGGGGGGGGATTATCAAAACTGGAGCGGACAAAATCTGTAGCAGCTGTGCACAGCAACCAATCATCTTTTCTCTCTTTAGTTTGTTCAGTGAAGATTTGGAAATGAAAACGAGAAGCTGATTGGTTGCCATACACATTTGCTCCAGTTTTGATAAATTCCCCCCACTGTGTCTAAGTCATTAACCCTTTGTTAGGACAGTGTGTTCAAATCTAGTTTACAACTGATAATGAGATCTTCCAGCACAGTTCAGACAGGGTAAATTAGAGTATTTATTACTTCCCCACCACAAACAAAAGTCACCACCTGTATTTCGGGCAGTTTAATGATCTGTGGGTGCCTCATTTGGTCAGGTCTAAGGCTGGGCACACACCTTACAACCATCGCAAGACTTTTGTCTTGCGATGGTTGTAAGGTACTTAAAAAAACGTACAATCTGCCTATCTTGCATAGGCAGATCGTACTTGCGATGATCGCAAGCCACGCCCCCTGAGGGGCGGGCTTCCGATGAGCGCAATGCCGAACGGGCAGTGTGCGCTTGCGCACACCGGCCCGTACGGCTTTTATCGTACGGACATGCCACAAACCCGCCGAACATCGTACGATGCTCGGCGGGTTTTCGAACATGTCCGTAAGTTAAAAGTCCTGCGACCTTACAGTAGTAGAGGTCGCACGGCTTCCACACACCTTACGATAATCGTACGATCGCGGGATTTCCCTCGATCATCGTACGATTATTGTAAGGTGTGTGGGGACCTTAAGTTGAGCAACATTCTGTCCCTAAACATATGAGGTTAGCTGCCTACTTAAATATATACTGAATGACCAGGATTTTCCATCAATGGATTATTTCCTTCCCTGATGGCACATTGGGCATATTCCAAGATCACAATGCCAGGATTCATCGGGCTCAGATTGTGAAAGAGTGGTTCAGGGAGCATGAGACATCATTGTCACACATGGATTGGCCACCACAGAGTCCAGACCTTAACCCCATGGAGAATAGTTAGAATGTGCTGGAGAAGAATTTACACAGTGGTCCGACTCTCCCATCATCACTACAGGATCCTGGTGAAAAATGAATGCAACTCTGGAAGGAAAAAAATGTTGTGACTTTGCATAAGCTTATCGAGACGATGCCACGGCGAATGTGTGCTGTAATGAAAGCTAAAGGCGGTCCAACAAAATATTGGAGTGTGTGATTTTTTTGGCTGGGCAGTGTATAAAGTTGGTGTTTTTTCAATTTGGCTGCAAAACTCAAAATACACTTTAAGACAGCACTGCAATACCAGCACTGTTACCACATAACAGTAAGTGGTGATGACCTGTAAGAGCTCAAGAGGAAGTAAGAGGAAGTGTGCAACTCCAACAAACAGTTTTCCACAGATTTGTGAACAATTTCCTAAAATGAAGGAATGAAAGCATTGTCAGGAATTGTACAGGAAAGAACACACATCAGATCACCTTCTACAATAAAAGGAAGTACAGGCCGTCTGATCATACCTTGGTCAGGATGGTTTTCCCATAATTTTTTGTACTTGTCAAACCGGTGTTTAAAAAAACATCCTTCTGCGATTGCTCACTTCTATAAGCTGTCCAAAGAGAGAGAGAGAGAGAGAGAGAGAGAGAATGAGATGAAGTCATGTCAGATGTGACATTTCAGAATAATGGAAAAACAAAAGTCACAGATGTCTCCTCAGACTGTGAAACCATGAAACAAAATCTCATGTGACACCAAAGAATGAGGAATAGGACCCTGTGGTAACAGAAAAATGAGAAAACTGCAGAACACACACCGGGAATCGATGAACAAACGTACAATAATAAGCAAAGACACAGGCACAAGAAATTCAAAGACACCCACTGAGCTAAATAACACTCCCAATGACAACACTGTATATGACTAAGAGATCTACTACTTCCACAGCCCATTACCAGCTCTCTGTGAATAAGTCAAAGTATTCCCGCTTTTGCTGTCACTATTCAGAAAACAACACTATACGCTTCTTATGTGCGCTTATTTATAAAAATATGACTTACCGTCTAGATGTGTCTGTGTAGTTGGAGCCTTTGCAAGCTTCTCTCTCAAGTTCAGTAACAGGAAACTCTCCCTCATCCTCATAGTTCAAGCCGACGGGTGACAAAAAAGCTGTCACAGTTCGGCTCTATAGATCGGGAAGTGAGAAAACACATCCCGTCGCTCGCTCACTTCTCAACCATCTCCCTGCATCCTCATAGTTCAAGCCAACGGGTGACAAAAAAGCTGTCACAGTTCCACTCTATAGATCGGGAAGTGAGGAAACACATCCCGTCGCTCGCTCACTTCTCGATCATGTCCCTGCAGAGAGCTGTGACTGTCACTCACGGCTCCCTGCAGGGATTCCCCCCTCCCCTGTCCGATCCTCTAGCGCTGACTGGAGGAACGGACGGGGCGGGTACAGCTGGCTCTGCCTCTAGATAGGCAGCGCACGCTGTCATTCATGCAGCTGGGTGGATCTCGACAGTATTGTCGGGATCTGTCCAGGCTGCGGCGTTCTCAGTATACTGTGAGCTGTAGCTCTCTATATACTGAGCTTTGGGTCACGGGAGGAGGTTAGTATATGTCCTCCCGTGACCCTAAAGAGAACAATGGGGAAAAACACTTGCCCCATAGTTCTCTTTTAACATACAATGCTTCTAGCTCTTTAAAAAGGAACTCTGGGCAAAAATGATCTTAACCCTTGCAGTAGGGCTACCCCTGCACTGCAAGGGTTAAGTGCTCATTTATGTCTAGGAGCCAAAGTAACAAAGTTATATCTCCTGAACCTCGCAGCCTGTCTCTTCCTCCACTCTAGTGATGGAATGTCCCTTGGTGTCCTTAAAAAGGAGAACTATGAGGCGGGTGTCACGCAGCTGGGCGGATCCCGTCATTTAAGTCGGGATCCGCTTCAGCTGCTGCGTCTCAGTATACCGCGAGCTGTAGCTTGCGGTATACTGAGCTTAGGGTGACGGGAGGACGCTAGTTTGTGTCCTCCCGTTACCCCAAGGAGAACTATGGGGAAAAGCCCTGACCCCATAGTTCTCCTTTAAGTCCTATACATGTATAGAGCGTGATGACTCTCAGAACCTTAGCCCGCCGAAATGTAGGGGGGAAAGAGGCTTTGGGGACCAGTCTAACAGCCAGCCAGCCGCAAGGTTCGGGTGAGTATAACTTTGTTCCAGCGATGAAACGTCCCTCGGCATCCTCACGTCATATACACTGTATTGGACGTGATGACTCACAGGACCTTAGGTCTGCCGGAGTGAAGGGGGAAAGAGGCTTCGGGGAATAGTCTAGCAGCCAGCCAGCTGGAAGATTTGTGTGAGTATAACTTTGTTACTTTCGAAAATGAGCAATTAGCCCTTGTAGTGCAGGGGTAGGCCCACTGCAAGTGTAAAATCATCTTTGCCCAGAGTTTTCCTGTAAGCCTTTGTCTCAGGGCAGGCAGTGCAGACAGAAAGAAACTCAGTGCAGAGAACAATTTTTCTTTCAGAATTGAGCATGTTTTGTGCCAGCAGGAATGTTATTTGTTCTAAAAGGTATGCCATCTAAACGAGAAATATGTAACACACATAAGATAGGTGTTATCCCAATTTGGCTGTGAAAGTGGAAATACCCTTGAAGGCACACAAGGGCTGACCCACATTGACCCACTATGACAAGTAACATTACATGCTATCCTTCAGAACTGGCCTCAGCTAGGATGTTACTAAACTGCTACAAAGTTCAGGACAGAAAAGAATTCCCAGTAGATACACAAAATAAGGACATTCCAGGTCTGTACCACATTCTTTGCCTGATGAATCTGCTTCTTAAATCTTGCTTCTGCTAAAGGAAAGGAACGAATATATATACTTCGGGGTTTTTGTGCCTAATGCAAGACTAAAGTGAAGATAAATCATACATTTGAGATGACTCATCCATAAGCTGATGAGCGGGAGAAGAAAACATTTGGTCTTCAGAAGGCAGGGAGTCACCATTGTTTTGATGTTAATGAACAAAAATCCACAATACAACAAGGCGAGGCAGTGACACAAAGCCTACCATGTGATATGAAAGTCTCATATGCAAAGAGATCACAAGAGTGCTTTATCGTTATTTTGCAACTAAAAACACCCTACATCCATATTTCAATGGTAGATTTCATGCTTAAAGTGATATTAAAGTCCAAAATGTGTGAAGCTATTTCAAATACTGATTATATCACTTACAATGGACGCTGCTCCTTCATGTTTAAAAGTTTTAGTTTCCTGCAGAATCAGCTGCCCCACTGAGCACTGGTCCTGATATCCTGATTTAGGATGGCTCCTTTCCCTTGAAGGGTCCTATGGAGCCACCCTTGTGTGTGCTAGTAAGCGGTGTGTGTGTGTCTCTCAACAAACAGACAGATACAGCAAGAAATCCACTCCCATGCTCTTCCCTCCTCCATGCAAGTAGATGAACGGCTACTAGAGACTGCTCTATCCCTTGTGATCTTGTACTGGACAGGAAGTTCAGGGAAGCCGAGCTGAGAAGGATGGAGCCAGTGGTTCATAAATATGATGACTGTAAAAGCTTGGGCAAAAATGAAATGCTTTACACGGCAAAGTATATTTGTTTGATATGGATTCATTATTAACAAAAAAGCCTGCAAGTTTATTATTCCTTTAACCGCTTGAAGACCAGGTGTTTACTCCCCCTTCCCATCCAGGCCATTTTTCAGTATTCAGCGCTGCGGTACCTTGACTGACATTTATTTCGTCATGCAGCGCTGTACTGAAATTAATTTTATACCATTTTTTGGAGACAGATGGAGCTTTCTTTTGGTGGTATTTAATCACCACTGCGGTTTCTGCGTTTTTTATTTTTTACTATAATTCGGAAAAATTACTGAAAATTTTGGAAAAAAAAAAGTTTTTTTTTACATTATGTTAGGAAATATTTATTATTACCCAATTTTTTGGTAAAATATAAAAGATTGGGGTCACGTCGGGTAAATAGACACCAAATGTCAAGCTTTAAAATTGCGCGCACCCGCGAAAATCGCAGAAAACTACCATGCCCAAAATTGACCATAGGCAACGCTTTAAAAGCTTTTGCAGCTCACCAGTTTAGTGTTATCAGTGATTGATGGCCCTAGAATGATTGCTCTCACTGTGGCGTTCGCGGCGATATGTAACATGTGCGGCGTAATGGGCGCAATCGTCGTTTTGGCACGTATGCGCCCCCGGCGCATGTTCGCACGTGTATGTATGGGTGGGGACTTTAAAAAATGTTGTTTTTTTAATTATTTTTTATGTGTAACTTTACATTTTTGGGGGCGGGGGGACTTTAATTTTTTGTTCCTATTTTTTTTTTTCCACTAAACGTTATTGCTATCACATATGGGGGCTAATAAAACCCCCATGTGATAGCAAAATTTGCGACAGGTCCTCTTTATCTCCAAGACCCCTGTCACCTAGGACACCCCCAAAAGAAGCTGATGAAGCACAGATCTGCTCCATCAGCTTCTTTCCAGCTTCTGAAGCTGGAGAGTGACACAAGAATGCGGAAGTGATGTAATATACTTCTTGCAGCGGAGAGGGGACCGGAGGGAGCACGTGTACCGATCTCCATCTGACCCCTGTGACAGAGGCACCATGCTGATCCTGGGCTCGCAAGGGGGCGTATCTGAGCGGACGTCTAAAGACGGCCACTCAGATCTAGAGCGCTCCCGTCCGGCCGTTTTTTTACAACGGTCGGCCGGGAGGAGTTAATCTAGAGACCAGCTTTACAAAACCATAACTACGCCAGGTCCTGAATGGGGGACCTCCTGGACACCAAAATGTTAAAAGGGGGAACATTTTTGATTATACCAAGAACTATTCATGCACCATTGTAAAAGCTTCTTTATACAGTACTTGACCATCTGTTGGATGTACCTCAGGAGCTGTTCTACAATATTCAGCTTAGATATTCCTCCCATCACCTCAGACAAACGTGTATGCTTTTAGGATACTAACTACATTCTTCTAGGGATGTCTAGTACTATTATCTGTATCGGGGCTGATACAAGGCAATTTCATGGAAACTTGCACTCGTGAAAATGCCCCGATTCTAAAGGCCAATACCGGCCTCTTACATTTGCTGGAGACCTCAGGCAGCTGTCATTGATCGTGCCGGTCCGGCCATACATTGCTTTCTCCTACTTCCTGGTGCCAGCACAGGACAGCCCCACACCTGCCTGTACAGCCCCGAAGTCCGACACGAGCCTATATCCCACCTGTCCAGCCCGGCAGCCACCTGCAAAGTACTTGAGACCCAAACGCAGTCCTCGGGGAGACCCAAACGCAGTCCTGTATAATTGCTGTTAATTCATGGATTGATGGGATCTGTAGTCCTTTATTGCTGGTTGCCATTCTCCATTGGTGTATAATCAGTGATTATATACCAATAGAGAATGGCAACCGGGTACAGAGGACTACAAATCTAGACAGACAATCCATGATTGCTGGTTACCAGTCTCCATTGCTAAGATTTGTAGTCCTCTATGGCTGGCTGCCATTCTCCATTGCTGAATAATCATTGGTTGAGTTACAATTCTTAATAATTATGAAGAAACTGTCCTAAAATCAGTAGTCTGTATTGTTTTAGAAAAAATGTCACATGTCCTTTAAGAAAGAGTATCGGTAATTGGTATCGGCGAGTACCTGAGGGAAAGTACTTGTTGGTATTGGGACAACCCTACATTCTACATAATAAGACAAGACAAGAGTATCGTGTGATATAAAATACTGAGGATTAGGGAAGCTGTAGATGGCCATTTACCATCGAGCACTGCCGGTGTTGTCTGTGCTCAGTGCAGTTGAAGTGCCCCGCCTGCTGCTTATAGCACATTGTACCCTACAAACAATGGCCCCCATGGTGTGTGTCTAACCTTCTTTATTTTGTTGATTACAGTGCAAAGAAACTAAATAGGACTGTGTACTGTTGAGATCTTTGTGCAGCACTCAATGAAACTGACAAGTACAACATGATGCGGATGGAGCTTTGTAAGACTCTTAAACAGCTGGCTACACCTTTCCAGATATAGAATGAAGACCAACCTTTTGGGCAGATCCCTCCATGGGTGTTTGGCTTGTGGGATCCTACATAAGCCAGTCCTAGGGTCCCCATATCAAAGTCCTGATAAGTAAAGAGATGAGCCAAACAGACACCAGATGCCTTTTCTGATATGTCAATGCTGAATTGCTGTAGAAGGAAAAAAAAAGAAGTAACTTAGCATGGATCAAAAGTTTTTCCAGTGCAGTGAATTAAAGGAAAAACCAAAAAGTGAAGATGTTTAATGTGCCTAAGCTGTACAATGAATAGAATGCAAATTTTTCCTAGAATCCCTCCTAAAAAAACAGCAGTGCACTTCCTGTGCCATGAGCTTCATAACTGTCTATCTGCAGCATTACACCATCTCAGGTACTGTGTTCCTGACTGCTAGTTTCAGGAGAGTTGGTGATGCCAATATCCTTGCTGGAGACAAAGCTGTCCCCTCGAGTAACTAAACTCCATGCGTCTCTTGCTTCTACTTGATCCATTCTGTGGATCTGTGCTTCCTCCACCACTCCTGCTGCTTCTTGATCACTTCCCCCCACCCGTCATTAGATCAGCAGTCATTAAGGCAGGGAGCTCTGACATAAGGAAGCAAAACCATGCTCCCCTAACAAAATGGCCTCTCCACACAGAAACAGAGGGGAATCCTGCAGCAGCTGTGCATGACAACCAATCAGCTTCTAGCTTTCATTTTCAAAGCTTAACTGAAGATAGAAGCGGATTGGTAACTGGTTACAGCTGCTCCATATTTAGCAAATTCACCCCTTAGTGTGGAAAACAGGCAAGTCATTAATGGAGAAATGTATTGCTGCAGGAAGACCACAGGTAATACTGGTGACTAGTCCTTTAAAAGCAGGCAAGCAGAAGCAAAGTACAGACCCTCTAAGGAGCATTTATTACCACACAAAAAAAACAACTAGCATGCATATTTAAAATCTAAGGGGTTCGGGTGGACATTTCAATATAAATAACATGAAATAAAGCAGATTTGGCAAGTTTGGGTACATAATAAGCAATATGTCTGCTAAAATTGTTATCACCTGATCCGACAAGCCCGTTCCACCTCCCCTCTTACCTCCAGCAGCTTCTTTACATCCCAGGCGTCTTTGTTTTCATCCGGAGAGTTTCTTGCCATGTTGTAGTGTATCCTTGAAGTGGATACATTCTCTGGCTCCTTGTGGACAATGATCTGCAGTCAAATTTTGTATATATTTAGTCAAGTTTACAATCAGATTACAATTTTGCTGTAACTGCATTGTAATATAAACAACTTTGTCTGTGACATAATGGTGACCATTAAAACGACATTAAAGTATTTTTTTTGTTCCCTCCCCCCAATGTTAGTGTAAGGATTTAGCTTAAATGATGCCTCTTAATCCGATCATCTTCTTCCTTACTGTAGTTTTTAGCTGTCCCTCCCACGCTGGTGCGGGTCTCCGATCCAGCGCTGACTCCTCTGTCCTTCTCTTATGTCCCACAGTGTCTTTGCAGGTGCACACTGCTCCATAGACTTACCTTCTGTCTCTCCTCGTCTCCCGGCCGAACATCTGAACTGAGCATGCGCCCGCCCGAGAAATTTTCAGATGTTCAGACGGTACCACGCGGCGAAGACAGAGGTAAGTTTAAACCTCTTTCAAAAGGTTTTTTTTTGTTTAGTTTTTTTTAAGTTTTTGCATACATCTACTGCTTGATATATATATATATATATATGCATATATATAAAAATATATATGCAAAAACACAGAGGGTTTAATGACCCTTTAACATTCTGAAATGCACCACATACAAACACTTTTGAAGTACGCGAAAACACAACTTCAAATATGACCCGTAATTCCTCTTTATTGATTAAAAGACATAATCCTGTACATCACAGCAACAACATGCATTTCAGCAATATAAGCCTTAATCATAGCTCATGACTAAGGCTTGAATAGCCGAAACACGTTAGCTCCTTGTTGCTGTGACGTCCAGGATTCTGTCTTTAATCAATAAAGAGGAATTATGGATCATATTTGGACTCCAGCCCTTTCATTTTCTTGGACGGTCCATGACTGATTATATATATGATTATTGCTTCTGACCTGAAGGAGAGGTTCACTCTCGAAAGCTTGTCTTTTATATATTTTGTTAGTCCAATAAGAAAGGTATCATTGCACACTGCAAAACTGCGTTTGTCTTTTTTGACATCTTGTCTACTAGACTAATACAGCTTACCCATTTATATTGCTATATATATCTATATATAGATATAGATATAGATAGTAACAGGAGCCCTGCTGTTGAGACCAACATCCAAGGCTGCTGTGGCGAAGGCGGTAGAGCAAAACTTTATGTATAACCATATGGTGAGAGATCGGTTTGGTTTGAGATGTATGAAAGGGAAATTAAAGCAAGTGTGAATGGACGACCTGTAACATGCATTGCTTACCTCAACATTTTTAATGATACAAGCTGAGCAAAGTGAAAAAAAAAATGTTGCCAATAGCAACCAAAATGGCGATTTCCTTTTGTGACCTGGGCTAGAAGTTTACAGCAGAAAATACTTTTATTGTCGCACTCCGATTACAGATTGTCCCTTGTAGTGGGAGGGGGTGCTCAGTGTCTGTGGATGGCGCTTCAAATATCAGCAATCATGTAAAGATGTCACCAACACACCAAAAGCATTTAAGATAACAAAGTGTCCATTTATTGAATATGTCTGTGAAGGTTCTCATTCATCCAGGTCATGGTATATCTGTAAAAAATAAGTCAAGGCAACTGGACTTGCTGTAATTTTCTTGAAGATGTTTCACTGGACAACCAGCTTCCTCAATTCAGAATGACAAAAAATTATCTGGGAATAAATATGGTGAATGTCGCTCCAATCCACATAATCTGTTAGTCACAACCAGGTGTTGAATGCATTTGCATAATTGGAGTCTAGGAGGTGTTATTACAGCATTGTCTGTCCCTCACCACCACCACCTTTATTCAAGCTTGGCTTCCCCATCTTTACATAAATGGCCTCTTTCACACTAGTTCTCCTCCCTGTCTAGGATGCGAACTGGACTGTCTTCAAAGGAGTGAACTTTTTCCTTTAGATGTAGGTACACTGCTGAATCCTGACCGGTGGGTTTGGCTTTTCACCCTCAATCTTCAGTTATTGAGGATTCTTGTCATATAAACAAGCGCTTTCGGGGGCCGCACAGGATCCCTTCATCAGGCTTAGCATTGATGATGCTAAGCCTGATGAAGGGACCCTGTAAATGAACACATTGTTATCCTAAAGGCTTTTGCTGTGCTGGTGACATCTTTACATGACTGCAGAAGTTTACAGCAATCACACTAGACTTATGCACAAGACTTTCACAAGACAAGCATCTCATTGCCGACCTCCTTATAAAAATGCTAGGCCTGGCTTCAATACTTCTGAATCACGGGCCTGGAACAAACATGCAGCAAATTAAGTCCAAAAAAAATAAATCAGAATTTCTCATCTCAACGCTTGTTTGAGCTCAGTGACTTAGAGTACTAAAGCTCAAACACCAAGATGAAAGCCAAGCAAGTAGCATACAGCAAATATCAGATTACATAATTTTTATCGCAACAGGGTTCCTTTAAGAAAGTGGTTGTCCATTGGTTGTCAGCAGCTAATCTGATCATCCATCACTAAGGGGGGTTCATGTATAAAAGGAACCCAGCTGATGAAGTTCACACAGCCCTAGCACTCCTAGATGGTGCTGACGAGTACATTCATTTCTAAAATTAATCAGCGGGATCCAGGGGCGCTAGTAGGGTTGCCACCTGTCCAGCATTCACCCGGACAGTTTGGGTTTTGAATGCTGTGTCCAGGTTTCCTGGCCCCCCACTGAAAATAGTCTCAACTGTGATATTTACAAATGAATGGGCGGCGCTATTTACATATCAATAAGCCGCCAATCATTCTCCCCACAAAATGTCCAGGCGTCGCTTGAGGGCTGGTGCACACCTAGGCGACACCTCACCGCACGGCAATCGTGCACGATTCCGCGTGGTCAGGAGTAGCTAAGGTGTGAACCGATCTCGCTGTGGGTGCCATTATTTTCTAACCGCCACGCGTTGGTGTAATCGCAAAAAAAAGGTACATGTACCTTTTTTTTCTGCGATTGGTGCACAGATATCACCCCATTGAAATTGCAATGCAGGACCGTGCAATCCCAGAGTCTGCACCGGGCCTGAGTGTTCGGCTTTCGCTTGAAAAAAAGAAGGTGGCAACCCTAGGCGCTAGTGCCATGCGAGTGGCATCCGTCCAGCTTATATGACTTTTATAAAAGGAACCTTCCTTAGAATTGAAGAAAAAGAAAAGAGACTCTAGCTAGCTGCTATGTGTAATAAAGTCGCCGTGCTTTCAGATACATTCCAGACAATTTAATACACGTGGACATGTATGCTTCTAGCTGACAAGAACCTGTCATATCAAATTAATGTAACATGGAAAAGGTGATTAAGAATTCAGCAGTCAGAAACAAAAAGGATGATTTGATATTTTTGCAGCAATAGCACAGTGCCATGCAAAACTTAAAACTCATGGATACTATTCATTTGGGAAACCTACTAGCTAATATACTTTGTTAGCTGCATTTGCTACTACTTGTAGTTCTCAGGATAGGTAGACTGCCATTGATGCACACTGTTCTTGCTCCTACTCATCTCAGGCTCTGCATATGGCAGATTGTTCAGTTTTCCTGGTTTCTTCCTCCTCCATCTCCGTGTCTGCTCGTCTTCCAGTTTCCTCTGAGAAGCGTTGCTCAGTCACCTTATGCTGCAGCCTCCTGTTCTACATCTCAGTCATGTCTTCCTGCCAGCAAATTCACCCCCTTCTGCTTAACTGTCTGTACACATACTCCGATGTTTGCTGCACCGTGCTGTGTTATTTCAGGACCTTGAGTAATTATGTTTATAAGTGAATAAACCTGGTGCTATAATGTAAGCCCATTGGGATGCATTAGACTGGAAGCCAATCCTTCCATATCACATTCAGGAAAGGACATGGCACTGCAAATAACAGTGTTTACAAGGGGAAAAGAGATGGACCATGAAGCTCTGTTTCAATTTGAGGGTCCAGTCACACCATAAGGATTGCGTTCAAGGGCGTTTGGCCTCTGGAACGCAGCCCGGCCGCAGTGCAATCGCCGGCACCTGAACGCGTGGCACATTAGTGCCTATGTTCCGGTCCAGTGCGATCTGCAAAAAATGCTGCAAGCACTACTTTTTGCAGATCGCACTGGACCGGAACGCAGGCACTAAAGTGCCACACGTTCAGGTGTCGGCGATCGCACTGTGGGCGGGGGCGTGGCTGAGGTGCCCACCCTCCCGTCACAAAACAAAGCGAGCCAGCCGTTTGCGTTCCAGAGGCCGAACGCACTCTTTATGTGTGACTGGGCCCTGAGGGCTAGTTCACACCAAATGCAGTTGTGATGCAGTCTGTTCAGTTTGGCAACTGCATCCAAAATGCATCACAATGCTTTCCTATGGGATTTCTGCTCACACCAGTGCAGTCCAATGCGATATAGTCAGAAAAAATACTGCTTGTCCTATTTTAGCTGCATCGGATCGCAACGAAACGCATCATAACAAATCAAGAAAGCATGCAAGCAAAGGCATGCAAACATACTGAAATGCATCTGAAATACCATTTTAAGCAAAAAACAAACGCATCGTTCGCGGCAAAACAAGTCGCACTGCAGCTGTGCAGACGCACGCAGTTCTGGTGTGAACTAGCCCTAACAGGTCATACGAGGGCTAGGTCATACTCGACTTGAAATGTACTTGCCTTATCTTACCCTTACGCAGGCATTTTTCATTGGTGATGTGAATAATCCAAGGTTCCCTACCAATGGCATCAGTGTATGAGATAACAAGAAACAAACCAGCAATCAGAGTAAAACACCAGCAATGAGGGTGGTGTAAGTGGGGCTTTGAACTGGCAGAACCCTGGCAAATGCAGTGAGAACAAGCAGATGTGCAAACTGCCCTGTACATATTAAGAATGCTCTGTTTAGGTCCAAACTTATAAATACTACGGCTGCACCAATACCGTTTTTTCGGTATCGAGTACCAATATTTTATCGGTACTCCCCGATAACGAATACCGATACCGGAAGTCCCATTAAGGAAGCCAGGCGGCGTGTAATGACTCGCCACCTGGCTTCCTGATTAGCCGGGAAGCTGGGCGGCGTGTAAAGACTCCAGGTGACGAGGAAGCATAGAGCTGGCTTTATGGCTAATCAGAAGGCCGGTAATGACTCGCCGCCTGGCTTCCTGATCGGTTGAGAAGCTAGCCAATCAGGAAGCCGGGCAGCGAGTCATTACACGGCGCCCGGCTTCCCAGGAAGCCGGCTCCATGCTCCCTCGTCACCAAGTAACGAGGAAGATGGAGCCGGCTTCCCGGTCAATCAGGAAGCTGGACAGCATGTAATGACTCCCTGCCCGGCTTCCTAATTACGGAAGTTTAGGTATCGGGCTAGGCATCAGTATCGGTGCATCCCTAATAAATACCAACATAAGTAGCATTGCATAAAAAAATTTGAAATGCCCAAATCTGCATATTTCTACCAAACAAGAATAATAGAGAATGACATGCATCTAAAGTGATTGAGATTATACACTCATATATGTCCATTTCTACTGTTCAGTCTCAGGATACAGGTTTTCATGTTACCATTGACCATATACACTGAGTGGCCAGATTATTATGACCACCCCATCAGTACTTCGTTGGGCTAGGGGATGACTCCACGAGATGACTTCGTTGGGCCGCCTCGTGACTCCACGAGATGTTGAAAGGTGATGCGAGGAATCTGACACTGCACTCTTGCCACTCTCCGTTCTGCCCTAACATTGACTAGTCGCTGACGGCCACAATTCGCACGTTCAGACCCAGATTTTCGGCTGACAGTCCAGTCTTTAAACACTTTAACAACAGCTGCTCTTGAACATTTAACGAATCCTGCTGTTTTGCTGATACTCGCTCCATGGCTCCGAGCCCCAACAATCATCCCACGTTCAAAGGCTGTTAAATCGCGTTGTTTACCCGTATCTTCAGAAATAAATCACTTCTACTGTCGTGGTAAACAACCTGCTTCCCTATTTATAATGGTCTGGCCCTCTAGCAACTTCAGCACGAAATTATAGCCAATTTGCCTACAAATGTCAGTTGGTCATAATAAACTGGCCACTCAGTGTACACATCCTATGTACTACCCGTACTGCCATGGCTAGGGGGCAGGCAGATTGACTAGGCAGGCCTGGAAAGAGGAATACATCTCCCGGAATTGACCATCTGATCCTGCTATTGAGCATGCTACCAACTTATTTAGGAAGTTCCCTCTTATTTTCACTATGTCTTCAAATAGGACTTTTAAGCTGCAAAGTGCAAGTTGAGACAACATGAGGAAGTGATCATGTTTCGCAGCTCAACAAGGAAAGGATAAGAATTATTATTACAAGGGGGTTCTATTATGGAACTAGCCACATTTCTCTTCATGGCTTCACTCCTCTTAAAAATGTAACTTCACTGAAAAACCTAGTTGCGGATTTATGAAAAGCAAAGAATGAGTAAGGCTTTAAAGCCCAATTGAATTTTGTTTAATTTAGATAACATTCTAGATGCATCAAAACAAAAAGGTGTTTAATGTCTTACTGTTCATTTTCTTTTAAAGCAACTACAGCCCAAGTAGAAAAGCCAGTCCCCTGCCAGCATGCTGCAGAGTAGAACCGTTGCTTTCTGTGGGGAAGCAGTGATCTCTGTGCAGAGGTCCAACATGGCCCTGCCGATTCAGAGCCAAGCTCTCCATTCAGCCGGGAGCATGAGCTTTGCCGTTTTAAGTGCTATAGCTGTGACTGTGTTGAACTTCTGCAGAGAGACCAATGCCTCCCCACGGACGGCAAAAGTCCCACTCTGCCGCATGCTGACAGGGTACAAGCCTTTCGACTCAGGCTGTAGCTGCATTAAAAGAAAACAAACATTTTAGACATTGAACACCTTTGGTTTTGATGCACTTGGAATGAAATTAGCTCATTTAAACCAAAGGTTCAATTGGGCTTTGAGCAGAAAAATCCAAGCAGAACAATTACCCGCTGATTAATGATAACTAGGAGTATGAGTATGGGCGTATTTTTGATGTGCCTGAAACAAGCACTTTAAAGCTGCAATACCTCACCTCAGGCAGAAACCTGCATTCAAAAACAGAGCCTAAGTAATATGCCGTATACAGTCACAGGACATTTAACATCCATCAAAGTAGAAAAAAGCAACTGAAGAGCCTTCTTCCTGTATTATTCATGAAGCATCCAGAGCAGGAATAGTCGGAAGTAATAACAATGCTGAATGAAGGATGTGTCTGCCTGTCCTGATGACTGTGGCCAGGAATACAATATTGTTTTCAGTTAGTTTCCAAGTATGATGCGACAGTGATGAAGGGGAGTACCTCTTAATCTGAATCCAGGTTATTAAAGAAAAAGATACAGCGCCACGTTTCCAGGTTTGTAGGGATAACAATATATAGTAACAGAAAGTGGGAGTATAAGATGGACATTCTATAGTCCAAGGCAGAATTGTGTGAATCCTGGAATAAAGCATAGTGGTCACAAAAACATCAGCATACCCGGATATACAGGCAGCAGAAGCTATAGGATTTGTGTACATCATTTCTATATATAGTTCAATATTTCTCGATGTCCATTGAGGAACACAAGAAGTCTTCAACCCTCAAGTTACCCTACCGCCTACAGGAGGATAAGACAAACCAAAGCTGCAGGCCAGCCCAGGATAACGCCTACTACCAGCATGCGTCAATTTTGTAGCAAAGCAGAACCATGAGTATCATCATAGGGGGTGGGGGACCAATGCCTATTTTTTACTATGATGAGTATTATCATAAAGGGGAGGGGGGGACCAATGTCCCTGAAAGATTTTACAGGGAGTACACCAATCCTTTTTCTTTTTTAACCATTGTGGGACGCAGAAAGACTTTCACATTCGGAACATTCAAAAGCAGACCACTGAGGGGTGGGCAACACAACAAACAAAAGGTAAAAGGCCCAAGGAAAAACAAGAGAACTATGGACTGTCTGTAGCTCAAAGAACTGCCTAAAGGACCTTGAAGCGGGCATTAGATAATGCTAAAACATTCAACAGGTAAAACTTACAGAATGTGTAAAATAGTGGTCTAAAAGTACCGGCCCACGAGCCGGCACTATGGCCCACAGCCAGCTCACAAGTCAGGTACACTGTCATGGACAGCGGACGAGACTTGCGGGAGCAGCTACACGGTCTGCATCTCTGTCGGATGCAGACCGCATAGCTGCTTCTGTGCCGGCACTCTGATTGATTAGTGAGGTCTGCAGCAAACCTTACCAATCAATCACCTGGGATTGTGCCTCCTCTCTACAAAAAGGTAAGCAGGAGAGGGGGCTCTGTATTATATTTTGCATGTGGGTGTGGGGGAGGGGGGTACTGGGACTGTATTATTTTATATGTGGGGGGACTGGGACTGTATTATTTTATGTGCGTCGGGGGTGTATTATTTTATATGTGCAGTGGTAGTATTTTTCTATGTGTATGGGGGGGTAGAAGTGTATAAGGTTCCATTCACACCTGTACGTTTAGGTGAAATTAGGCATTCCTGCATCAGGATCTTGCGTTTTCCTGCAGCAAGAATGCCTAATCTGGTGTTTACAAGCGGCAGCCGTCACCCATTCAAGTTAATGATCAAGTGACAGCCTCTATGTAAACGCCTGCACACCGCATGTAATGGTATGTGATATTACACGTGGTTAGAAAACACTCGCCCTGGATGCACAATTGATGCGTCGAGGCAGAGTGATTGATTCCTAACCAAATGTAATCCTATCACATACCATTACATGTGGTGTGCAGGCGTTTACATAACGCCTGTCACCTGATCATTAACTTGAATGGGTGACAGCTGCCGCTTGTAAACGCCAGATTAGGCATTCCTGCTGCAGGAAAACGCAAGTTTCTGATGCAAGAATCCCTAAATGCACCTGAACCTACAGATATGAATGGGGCCTTATTGTGTGTATTGGGGTCCATAGTACCAACCTGGATATAGTTACATTTTATTTTCAAGTATGAAATTTGCCAAGCGGCCCCCATTGGAGAAAAAATGTTGTCGAGTGGCCCCCGAGTGAATTGAGTTTGAGACCCCTGGTGTAAACATAAGACCAAGTGAAAGCCTTGCAAATCTGGCAAACAGGTGCTTGATGCTAAAAAGCAGACAGCAAGCAGCACACGCAGACTTAGTAGAGTGCTCCATGACAGGAAAGGGTGGAGGCTGAGCCTTGAGACGATAAGCTTGAATGATCTTACATCAGACACCACAGACACTTTACATTTACACCCTGCATGATCAAGCTCCTTTGTCTATGACTCAAGGGAAAGGGGTTGCTCCTCCGAGGTACTCTTACAAAGCCTTACTTATGGTCTACATTCACGAATTTGAACTCGCAAAAAAAAAAATCTATTTTGTTTCAATCATTAAAGGGAAACTATTCAAAACCATTTGAAGCCGTTCCACAGACTACGGTTATCCTCTCCAGCTCGTGGGTGCATTTTCCTCCGGGGTCCAGTTCTACCATATACCTCATCAGTTTGCTTCACTTTGCCCCCCTAATGGAGCTTAAAAAAGAACTCTAGCATTAGAGGACTAACCCTTGCACTGTGGCTACCCCCACACTGCAAGGGTTAAGTGCTCGATCCAAATAAATAAGATAAGCTCACCTGATCCTCAGTTTCCTCTGGCTGCTACACCGGTCTCTGCCAACCTCTTCTTCCCTGGGCTCTGGCGGCTGACATTGCATCTAATGCAGGTCCACTGACTTGCATTATATGTGAGGACACTGAGGGACATTCCATAGCCAGAGCAGAGGAAAAGAGGTGAGCAGTGACTGACGCAAGACCAAAGATCAGCGGAGTATATGTTCTTTATTTTGCACCCCTAGACCAAAACTACACTTAACCCTTGCTGTGCAAGGATAGCCCCACAGCAAGGGTTAAGTTCTATCAAATCCTACAGTTCTTCTTTAACCATATGCTCCATTAGGGACGTGAAACATGTTAGAGAGAGGCTGCTGGGTGAAGTGTTTTGGTGCTTATAAAATCAAGTTCACAAAGGGAAACTATGTTTTTGGTTCAGCGTTATTTCATATTGTTTTTACAGCATATATTACAGCCATATTGTGGGCGGAGTAAGAGGAGGAATCACTGGAGATTATCAACTTGTGGGTGTACATTTCAGATTGAGCTGTGGAGCTCTGTAAACAGGTTTTTTTTACAAAAGAAGTAGATAAGAAACTGGAAAACATGTAAAAGGATCAGGGAGCGCGACTAGAAATGACTAGAGTCCATACAGATCTGAGATGGACATGATGTAAGCTGTTCCAAATTAGAGTATCACTAAAAATCACCTCCCTCACTATGAAAGGTGCAATAAGTCATAAATGGCAGCTACAGTCTTTCAAATATTTTTAGAATATACATGATTATGTATACAATCTTATAACTGAATCTTTATGTTTGACAAATGCTTCATTGTGCAGTTTGCGGTTATATAGCTACAAATTCCGGAGCAGCTTTTTCCATGGTAAGAGAGATACTCTTTCGCTCAAAATAATAGTGAGATTTGGTAATACTGGCACATAGCAAATATAATCCAAGTGAAGAATTCATTTTAGATATAGGCCCACCTTAAAGATTATTTCTAGTGCTGCTAGAAATGTATAGGCAAGAAATATAATACAGAACGATACCTGTTCTATCTGTACTCCATATCCTTTCCACTGGGCATCCCACGAGGTATTCCTGTATATGTCATCCACTCTGTCAATCAGTTCAATCTGTAAACACCAAAATTTCCGTAAATAGTTCCAACACATACATAAAAGTGATATCAAGAGGCAGTCATGCATAATGCACTCTGAACGCTTTTCAAATTCTGGATGAATGACCGCTCGCAATCTTAATAAACTGTATCTCCACTCTGTCTAAAGATCATTTTATGGGCAGCATATTGGCTCAGTTATTCAAAGACTAAAGTCAGGTATACACGTGTCTATTTTTGTTGTTCAACCCACGGGCTGAATAGAAAAAGTACAACAGATTTGTCCATCAAGACTTACAAGCATTAAAAGGTTTGCTAAAGGCTGGGTGTTTTTTCTACCTTAATACATTCTCTGCATTAAAGTAAAAAACAAAGAGTACCTTACTGTATCATCCCCCCCCCCACACCACTTACCTGTCAGCACCACCAGCACCCAAAGCGATCCTCCATCCAAACTTCCTGGTTGCGGGGGAAGGAGATTGAGGGCAGAGGAGCCATAGGCTGCTTCTGCCGTTAATCAACCTGCTGGGCCAAGAGGAGGGGCGTCGCCTGCCGCAGGGCTCTGCGTCTATAGACACACTCAGCCACTTGTGGGCACGGCCGGGAGCGAGCATGCACGGGTAGCTCCACAGCAGCTACTTAGCTGATGGTGATACCCGAGTAGGGGGTGGTGAGGACCCTCTCGAGAACGAAAAAAGGAACATTTTATTTACAACAACTGGCTTTTAAAAAGGTATGGGCCTACTCTTTATAAAAAAAAAAATTAAGCTTTAATATCACTTTGATAGATGAATCCCCGATTTTTGCATTGTATTCTGACAGCAGCCAGCAGCGGAAGCCAGAATACCCGAATTGAGCTGGTAGCTAACTGGCTGCCAGCTCCATTTGGCTGAGAACTTTCCAACCTGCTCCATCGATCACCTGATCAAGGGATGCTGGGTGGATGGGTACTGACAGCAGCCTCAGGATTTGGCCAAAATTCACGTGTACCCTACTTAAAGGAAGAATACAAAGTGAAGAGTGGGATACCAATACATCATATGTTAGGTGCATCCCTGCGGGGCCATTAAATGGAGTTGGCAAGGACAAGCTGTGTCACTGTAGACAAAATCAATGATTACTCTTTGTTTAATGTTAGGTAAAAGCAGACCTATGCTGCATGCTCAATTTAGGTGCTCCCACTTCAAGTTAAACTACATGTGCAGGTACTGTGATGACTAAAGTATACAGAGAATCATCTTTCAAGTACTCCTATTATCCTTAAATTGATCAATTGAGACATTTCGATCTTTTAAAGCCTTGCCTAAGAGTATGCACCAGGTGCGGCCTTGATTTATTAACTGGTCTGCAATAGGTCCACCCATCAACACTCTTAAATCACCCATATATTGTGGGGGGAGGAAAAGAGACAGTAATGATGTATATAAACATGAATTCAGCCATTGCCTGACTTGCTTTTCCATTCCACCTGAGTGATGTGATATAGTAGTTCTCAAAGTTGAACACTGGTTTGAGTTCTTTCTTACCAGATAGTTGATGGTGGTGCTCTCCTCATTCCTTCCCATGAAGCTAAAGAATCTATGGTCCGCCACTACCAGCATCTTGCATGTGTTCTTACTGGGGTCAGGGCCTGCCTTCTGTCTCTTCTCTCGGTGGAAATGTTCTATTAAAGAATATAAATACACTGTTTACTAATAAATCAGAACATGTAAACCACGCCAAATAAACTTTGCTGCAGTTAGAGGCCTGTTTCTCCAAAATATTTTGTACCGAGCAGGTTTCTAGTTATACAGGCATTTGATAACATTTGTGTTCTTCAACCCTACCTGGGCATCAGGAGTCCATGCATTGACCATTGCATTTTCCATCCTGTTGGCTTATCAATTTTAATAATAAAGCCTTACTGTACAACCATCTAATTTGCTGTTCAGGCTTTCTTTTGTGTGAGAGGAAGCCAGAGGAACCGGAGGAAAACCATGGGGAACATGCAAACTCTATGTAGATAGTGTTCTTGCTGTGATTTAAACCAAGTAAGACAGAAGTACTACCTACTAAGTCACTGTGCTGCCATCAGGTTGACCTTTATTTAATACATTTACAAAGGCAGCCTGATCATTAGCTGCGGTAAGTCACCTCCATTAACACTGAATGCTGCATTCATTTTCTGAACCTCACTGCTCAGTGATTGTTTGCATTTGTGACACATCTGACCTTTTGCAATCCAAATTTGCCATGAATGATTCAGCACATCTACAATACAGAGGTATGGGCTCACATCCTAAATGCACATATACAGTATATAGTGGTAGAGGGGTGTGACCAAATACAACAAACTAACCTTTCGTACACACCAATACACCTTTAGCAAACTTTGGCCAAATTTAAGGTCCCTTTCACATGGGTGGTAGGATTGGATGCCCAATGTAAGTCTATAGGCAGTTGGGTCTAAACGAATGAGTGTCCATTTACACCCGGTTACCCTGGACTCTGGCCAGGTCTGGAAAAACAAACGGAACATTATTTGTCAAGTCTCTGATGGCATTATCCATTGTTCTAATGAGAGTTAAGGTGTGAATGTTTGTACGAAAATCTACCTGTGTATGGGCAGCTTGCCTGTCTAACAGTGATGAATGCTGGGTGGTGCCTTAACTGGTTAAAAATATATATATAATCTGGATTCAAAATTGAAAACAAAGTTTGAGAGCTTAATGCTACTTTAATAAAGTCCTAAGTGGACACTGTAAGGGATATCCAGAGAATAAACATGAAGGTCTGGGCACTCTCAGGTATGTAAAAAAGCATAACAAAAAAAATCCAAGGCTTTATTCAGTGATGTTTGGGTGAGCCACAGCCCACCTTTATCTGCGAGTGCCACTCCTCTGCTCCAGCGGCATCACTTGTTTGCTGGTCAAAACCCAGCAGAACTTCATTCATCACCAATGGAGCAGAAACCACAAATCACCTAGACATTGTGCAGACCATTCATTCATTCATCTCCATGGCATTAAAAACACGCTTGCCCACTACCAGCCGTGAAGAGAACCAGGGACAACTAGGGTGGAAACAAACTTACCAGTATCCAAAGAAAACTTCTAAACAAATATTTTTATAAACCACTTGTTCACATATTATACATTTTTAAACTCTAAGTTCTGTTCTTTTCTCAATTTATGTTTTTACAAACAATGTAAAAGATGGCAATAGGTTTCCAGAGCACTAAGGGTTATCTATAGCACAGCAGGGCAGCTAATGTCATCTGTAGACCCCAATGAAGCTGATCAAGCACAGCGGCCAGGGAATGACAGCTCTGTCAAGGCTAATGACACTGCGTGAGATAACATTTAGAAGCCCACTGTATTTCTGGCAGGATCTTCAGGTATTTTCTTTTACACTAATGGAACAGATATAACAAAACTCTTGTAATGGTATTATAAACAGACCTAAAAGGGAGCAAAAAGACAAGCTTATTGTTAGGGTTTACATACCATTAAAAAAAATGTTCTCCACTAAAATAGAAAGGATAATGCTATTTTCAGAGTTCATGACAAATATTCTACTATAACAGGAAATGGAAAACTAAGTCAAAGTCATCCAAAAATAAACAAAAGCATTGAAGTTATTTTTGATTTGCTTTTAAATATCCTCCTGAGAATGTGGAATACAATCAGACTGTCATCTAAAAAAAAAGATAGTTCACACGGTCATCATCCTCATTTATTACTGCTGCAGATTGTTTTGAACAAACAAATGAGAAATGGGAGTAAAACTGAGGAGAAATCAGAGAGATACTGTGGAGAGGAAGATAAAAAAAATCCTTTATGGAAGAACTGATCTTCTATCCAAATGGTGCACAAAGAACCGTATGGCTGAAAACAAGGAGGCGGGTGGATCTAGGGGAATGTCCGGGACGCTGCTCCACTTCTTAGTTGGGATGAGGACAGTGCAGTGAGGAGGAGATGGTAGGAGCTGGCTTGGGGGCGACTATGGTCCAATGATCCGGCGGGCTTCTGAGGTGGTGGGGTGGAACTTGCTGTGTTACAATGGTCCAACAGGCTTCTATGCAGGGGAGTGGAGCTTGGGGGGACAATGGACCGAGGGGCTGCTTGGGGTTGAGGGTCCCAACAAAAAAAATCTTGCACCAGGACCCTTTGTTCCTTTGGTCCGCCACTCATCACCACGCAACATAAATGGAGCCATTCACAAGAAAATGCTAACAACTTGGTAACTGCACGTAAACTGTAGAAATAAGAATGGAGCCTTAAAGCAGGGGTGGAGAAACCAATATGGAATTCAGAAGCCAGTCTGTCCAATCCAGGAGTCAGCAAGATTTTATTTTTTTCAAGAGCCAGCTCCATTGATAGCAACCAGAGAAATCTCAAAAGCTAGGCGCCAGCTGTAATTTCTAAGAGCATTGGTGACCTGGCTCCTGGGATTTGTCCAGCCCACCTTTAAAGTAACCAATGCTAAAAAACAATACAGAGGATGACTTCGCTGCCCTCTCCCTCTGAAAATGCTAGGACCCTGGCTGTCAAACTTGTTTATTGGCTTAAATTTCGGAGTCACCGACTCAAAAAAAGTATTTAAAAAAGAAATTGTTGCTTTGCATTAAAAAAGACCACCATGCATGTTCCAGGTCAGGAATTCAAAGTACTGAAAAGAAAGGATCTGCATGAGTGTCTGGTAAGTAGCATTTTCAGAAGCATTTAGCAATGGCAGCCCCCATATTGATGTGCATTATCCATTAGCATCAACGTGTGGTAAAACACGTGTTTTAATGCATGTACGTTTACTCTTAAACCACGGCATCCCAAAATACTTTAATGCACCACAACGTACATTCCATGCTTTGTTGCATGGTAAATTAAATGATTTCATTTTTGTTGATTGTGCGAGTATATGACTGCCCTTCACCAGAGTGCTGCAGAAAAAGATCAGTTAACAGGGAACAAAAGTGAATCAGAAGTGTCCTAAGCTGTCAGGGCTTGCATCCCTATGGTGTCATCTCATGTGTATAGCAAGCCTTCACCCCTATGTGTTGAATCGGTAAAAAGGCCTGGAATCCCCAAAACAATGGTTACTCGTCATTCAAATACCAACATTCTACCTCAGAAAATCTAATCCCATGCCCCTGCAACATGTTCCCTTCCATTAGTTTGTGAAGTCTGCATTTTGAATTGAAGAATGCAGAAGAGGGTGAAGAGCTTCATAAGTAAATATGTAAAACATCAAAAATAACTTTCTACATGTTATAATAATAGCTCAAAATATTGATAACTAAAAATACATTATTGTTTCCCTCTATGCACAGCTAGGGCTTCCTGTGACACATGTGGGAAGCAGAGCACATCAAGGACAAATATCTGGCCTTAGGGATGATGATCCCATTGAGAGGCATGTGCTAGACCTTGTGAAGATAAACATGATAACCTAGCAGAGAGAGTAGACTGATGTAGGCATGTTGGCAGGCTGCTGTTCTCTGTCTTTTGGATATTTTCAGCTCCCCAGGTGTGAAGAATGTTTATTCCCAAAAGAGAGCCTTGTAACTTCGGGACTAGATGAGTCACTGCTTGTCAACATTGCTAAGAAACCTGAGGGCATCACGCCAGGAGAATCCCTTGCTGAATAAGGACATCATTTTCTGGAAATGAACTGACCCAGACATACAAATAATCAACGGCATGCACATTTTCTTTATACCTTCTATTAAAAACAAAAATCCTCACGGGTAAACTAAAAGTCACATCTACAACCAAATGGCCTACACTTTGTTTGAAGGCCTTTCCTGGGCTAGACGTATTTTACAGTTTGTGCAACAAGCTTTATAAACCAAAAATGACCACCATTACCTTTCAGATTCACCAAGTCAAAAAAGGTACTCTTAAAGGGTGAATCCTGTTCTACAAACACTAAACTTAATTAGCTGAAGGTTCCTTTCTTCCAATGTTAAAGGAATATGCAATCTTCCCCGCAAAGGAATTAATGTATCATTGTAACCAAGGACTGATCAGAAGGTTGAGGTAGGACATGCTGATCAATGTCTTGACCATTCACAGAAGGTGGAAGAGGACCCAAGCCTCGTTCTACCTGTACAGAGTGGGTGGAGGGGGGGGGTGTTGAGGGGAGGCAGGAAAATTGCCAACATCCATCTTCTACACTGCAGAAAAGGTAGTAGGCTCCATGGCCTGTGTTCCAGCAACGCACCTTTCCTGGATGAAAAAAAAAAACACAATAGCTGGGGATGATGGGAGGACTTCAATTTAACCTTTGACTTGGTGACACATTTCTTTCCCGGTGGAAGGAGCTAATACCTAATATGCTGTCCTGTGAGATGATTGGAGAAAACAAGTTTCATGCAGAGGCTAGCAGTGGTTGGCAGTGAGCATAGCATAATGTCTTATAATTACACATTTTACACCCTGCACATTATTAAAGCAGGGAAACTGAAAAGTGTGCTGCTGTATCTGTGTTTATCCAATCTGGTTGAAATTAGCCCATCAGGTATTAAAAATCCCAGTACAGTACTAAATGTCACCTGTAGTCCCAACATGATGCTGCTCTTAATTGGCAAGAGCTCTTAAATCATCTTCTGACTTGCACTAGTGACCTGCCCTGTAGAGACATTAATACCGCCTGCTCGTAGTGCAGCAATACACATAATTGCCTATTATCCCACACAGTGAAGAGGCTCTCCTGCTGTTCACAAGCCGAAGTCTGGTGCAAGATTCTCCCACGCAGAGGCTGTTCTTTATTACCAGTGAGTGGGCAGCGAAGGCAGGAGAAGGAGGGGGAGCAGCACTTGATGTTAATTTCAAGATTTTGCTTTTCACCTTCTACAAAGATCATCATTGCTGCTGTGCAACACATAGAAACAGACAATGCAAGCTACCTGCACAATTCTGGAGTAGATTTCAGAATACCAACAAGTCTGTTCCATGATACATAAATCCCACTCATTCTTAACCAGGTACAGCTAGAAGAAAACTATTGCTTGATTTACAACAAAAAAAAAATACCACCAAACACTATTGTAAAGACATGGAGTACACATGTATGGCAAGATTATCCGTTGAGTGTCCCCAAGTACAAACAGATTAGTAAAAGGGCTATTGTAAAGGGAAAATTGATGATCCCTGCTGAATCACACTGCCAAGCTTAAAATTTTGCCTAATGAACATATTATAAAAATTGTGCTTTATACGCAAGTTGTATTAATAAGCAACATGTGGAACATTTCACTTTTTTGCGTCAGGGTTAACTAGAGTTCATGTAGGACATTTAACTGTGTGTCAAGGTAATACAGATGGTCCTACTGTTCAAAACCCTATAAAAAGGGGCCTGCAAGCCCATTTTATTTGAATGTGTCCAAGTTATTGCATGTTCCCGGCTGGCCAACTGAATAAATGTACTTCTAAAAGCTATCCCGCCTGAGTGGTTGCTAATCAATTTAACACTTGGGGAGATTTCTCCCTTCACACTACGGTGTAACCATCGCCAAGTCAGATGTTGGAAATTGGGCACGAGAAATTAACCCATGCTGGATAATTTTTGACCATTCCTATTTACAAAAGAATAAAGGAATTATTCTTCTAATGTGAATGCAATGGGCAAATGCCATGGTTGGTGAAGTGAGAACCTACAGAGGATGACTGTTTGGAGATCAAGCACATCCAGAGATGCTCAGCCTATTGTAACACAAGGTTGAAAAATGCCAGGTTTTTATGGTTAACATCTGTTTGCCGTGAAACAAGATGCAAAACAGAAGAAGGTGTCAGATGGATTTTTAATCCATGTCTTTTCCTATAATCTATATCACAGATTCCCTTTAAAATCTACCAAAAAATGCAATACCCTAATATCTAAAGACTCCAAAAACTGAATACAGGATCCCATTTGGGACCCTAATCTAAAAGCTGGCAATTATCATTCTAAAGCTGGCCATAGACCTATAGATTATCTGCAGATTTTCTATGGTCATATGGAAAAAGTGTAACAGATTCCTCCATCTACGCTAAACTGTGTGGATTGAGTAATCTCCCACTGGGCCAAGCTTCAGTATCTTGTTATTTGGTCCCGCTGGCTCTCAAAATACCTGAACAATGCCGGCATCCAATCAGACAGTTCAGGTATTTTGAGAGCCAGCGGGGCCAACTAGCAAAATACTGAAGCTTGGCCCAGTGGGAGATTCCTCCATCCTCACAGTTTAGCGTAGATGGAGGAATCTGTTGCACTTTTTCCCTCTGACCACAGAAAATCTGCAGATAATCTATAAGTGTATGTCCAGCTTAACAGAAACAAACCTAAAAGTAAACTTTAGCTCATGCCCATGCAGGGAAAAGCAACAAGTGTGTTTTAACACCAACTCTAAGCAACATGCACTCCTGCTTTCCTTTATTCCCTTGCAGGTTTGTTTAGCTGATGGGAGTGAAGAAAATAACTATGGAGGTTCCTCTAGTCATCATCGCTCTTGCTTGACAAGCATATGTGAGCTCCAGCGTAATTTCTCCTCTCTTTCTCTATATTCCCTTGCCCTCTTTTATTCTCACTGTCTGCTTTCTACATTCACCTTTTCCTTCTTCCTCCCTTTTCTCCTGATTTTATAAGATTACCTGTTTATGCTGAAATGCTCTTTTACCTATTTTTGTAAGGTTCCTGTTTTGATTTACGACTATGGCACCTGTTTACCTATTGCCTTCTATTTGTTTTCTGCTTGGGAACTTAATAAAAATCTTTGACAATGAAGACAACTATGGAGGAACATGTTTCAGGTGACAACGCTGGGCCAATCACCAAGTGAATTTGTTGTTTTGCGCTGTGGGCACAGCTCAAGTTCACTTTAAGATAGGCAGGTTCTGAGTGGCTGTTAAAGTGGACCTTTGCTCTCCCCAAACCCACAGCTAAAAATCCCTGATGCATGATCATCTTCTAAGTTCTATTTTTTTTTTTTTAAATACTTACATTTTTCTTAATAGCGCTTCCTGGTAGTTCAAGGCACTGGTGATATAGCCAGTTGCCCTCTGGGAAGGCTACATCACCATTGCCTTCCAGGGAGTTTTTGTCATCACAGGAAACAGAAAAGGCACCAGCCACCAATGACTTTTTTTTTTTTTCTTTAGATGAAGCACAGGAACAGTAGGATGGGCCAGTGGCAGAGGGGTAAACAAGTAATATAAAAATGATGTTATTATAACGAAGTAAATTTCTTTCGATATTTCAATGTACTAGGTTATTAAGAAAAGACTTAAGGGTCTTTTACATCAGTTGTGCTTGTCTGAACATTCATGTACATGCAGCACATACCATGAGCATCTGGGGGGTCTGGCTGATTCATGAAAAGATCTTGTTCTGGTTTGATGTAACCACACACTTTTGAGGACTGCATGTGAGAGACTTCTTTGATATCTTCTGATCTGTACACTAATAGTTTATCCTTAGATGTGTTATCTGCGAACCTCCACAGGGGCTAAAAGAAAGAAAAAATCAGTTATCTAATGTACTACTGTTTAATAGCATAAGAATGAAACACTTACTAAAGAGTATATAAGCCTGAGGAGAAAAAGTAATACATTGCAGCTTACCAGTACTTAGGATGTGTTGCCTGCATTAGATTTCTGTTTTTCATCTGGTAACCCTACCAGTAACACACTAGACAGGGGGGGGGTACTAGACAGGATCGCTGCTGCTCCACACTATACATTTAGCTCTGCTTGTCAGGAGCAGGGCTAAATGTACAAAAAAACTACTCGCCTGGCGCCCGAAAATGCATGTCCCGGGCATCGGGCGATAGAGATTCCACACCCCTGGGTACACTGCCAGCCCCGCCGCCTCAGCTCTCACACATTCGCTCCATAAGACGCACATACTTTTTTGCCCGCATTTTGGGGGGGAAAAAGTGCGTGTTATGGAGCGGAAAAATGCGTTATATAAGACATTAAACACAAGAGACCTTTTTTGTGATTTGTACCTACTGCAATAAAGACTAATTTCTTTTCCCATAGCATGAGAAGATTTAAAGTGACACTAAACTCAGGGGTTACATCTTAAAAATGCATTCAAGTACTTTAACTATTAACAAATAATGTATCTTATTTGTGTATCACTCAGCTGTAGATGCTCAAATCATCTCTGAATTGGTGCGGACACTGTCCTTCCTTCTGGAGGGTGGCTACTTTTGTTCCCCATGGTCCCTGTGTATGTTGTAAAGTAGTCACCGCTCCAAGCTCACTTCTGTCATAGACTACAATCTCAGTACAAATTAGTAAACTAAACGTGAGATTGTAGTCCATCACGGGAGTGAGCTTGGAGTGGTGACTACTTTACAATGCACACAGGGACCATGGGGAACAAAAGTAGCCACCCTGCAGAAGGAAGGACAGTGTCAGCACCAATTCAGAGATGATTTGAGGATCTACAGCCAAGTAAGATACATTTTTGTTAAGAGGGTAGTTGAATGCATTTTTAAAATTTAACTCCTGAGTTTAGGGTCATTTTATAGCTGATCAAAAGAGCATGCCAGAAAATTGTCAGTTGGAAGCCAATGAAGGAAACAGCAGGAGATCCCTCGATTAACACTAGTAAGCACTGATGGAGGAACCTGTTCTATTTTCTGCATTCAGCCGGAAGATCTCATTTACATTATGTGCGGCGAGTTGTGTACTTGATCAACACCAATCATTACAAGGTCACATAGCAAACAATTGTTTCCTAGGCGTCATATTCACACTACAATGCTGTTGCAGAGTAAGGTGGAAAAAATGCATTTTTCAATAGCTCTCTACTGAGCTCAACTGAAGTCACAATCCGTTTTATGGCCCGTTCACACCACGGCGGTGTATTAATCGCGCATGCACTACCGCAACACACGGTATTGTGGTACCACGAGTTGTGGCGCAGTTGAATGCATTGCGGGAGGGAGGTGCATTTGGGGTGACATTCAAGTGAATGTCAACGCACCTCCTGCACTGTTAACGCACAGTAGGTGTGTTGCGCAGTACCGTGCGACTATCGCATGGCCCTGCTAGGAAGGGGCCCTAAATAATTTAAATACTCTTAATGACATTTAAGTGGATTTAGTTTGTTAACAGCACAGATGGCTCTTTCATGGGGAGCATTTATACAGTTGGGCAAAAAAGTATTTAGTCAGCCACCAATTGTGCAAGTTCTCCCACTTAAAAAGATGAGAGGCCTGTAATTGGCATCATAGGTAGACCTTAACTATGAGAGACAAAATGAGAAAACAAATTCAGGCAAATCACATTGGCTGATTTGGAACGAATAGGTGACCAAATACTTATTTTCCACCATAATTTGCAAATAAATTCGTTCCAAAATCAGCCAATGTGATTTGTCTGGATGTCTGGATGTTTTCTCATTTTGTGTCTCATAGTTGAGGTCTACCTTTGATGCCAATTACGGGCCTCTCTCATCTTTTTAAGTGGGAGAACTTGCACAATTGGTGGCTGACTAAATACTTTTTTGCCCCGCTGTAGCTCTGTTCTACAGAATATGTATATTTCAGCACACAATGTTCCTGATTTACTGTTTCTACATAACATGCATCTTCAGATGCATTTTGAATGCTCCTAGCATAATTTCAACAAAATCGCACTGCACTAAAAATGTGAAGGTGGCAAGAATTTCATTCAGAACAGTATTCAACTCATCCTGCTGTATACATGTGTTTTAAATGTGCATTAAAACACAGAGGTGTGATTGCACCCTTTCGCCATTTTAAAATATTGCTTTCAGATGTCATATGTGTTTAAATTAAAAAAGAAAAAAATGCTAATCCCTCCCCCACACACTGTCCTTGTAATGTATTTTCACAATCTGGTCTTCTAGCCATGAAATACTGTGTATTGGACTCACTAACCTCTGTACGAGGATACCATATATGTGAGATTATTCAGTGTCTGATACTTTGGGAACATAAATGCCATGTGAAGGCAGTGGCTGGCTATGACATCCTTGTGAACAGCAGGAGTCCTTTTATAACCGGCTGCTGACTGCTGCTCTGTTATTAGGGCTGTACAGCAACTGCAAAATTACAGGATTAGATGCATGTTTGGGAGCATGCCTTTTAAAAAGGAAGCTTGGGCCATAGAAATGTGTCTAGGGAATTTAGAAGCTTTATGATTTGAAATATTGTGTTGTCTTACAAAAGGGGTGCATAAGAGGGAGGCAAACTGTAAAACGCATACTATTGGGCACCAACTGTCCTTGAAAACCCCTCTTGCTTCTACATAGGAAAAATTATATCATGTTTCAAGTGACCAATTTAAAAAAAAAAAAAAAAAACCACAACAACAACACTGTTAAACCCATTTACGTGTTCCTGGGGCGACCCTGGATCCACCTTAGATTTACATCCTGCCATCCACCATTGAATAGTCCAGCATGATGGCCTCTACTGGCCACTAAGCCGCTCACAATGAAATATTGAATGACAGGGTGGGAATAAGGGCAGGCAGGGCTTAAAGTGACACTAAACTCAGGAGTTAAATCTTAAAAAAACAAACATTCAACTAAGAAACAAAATACATGAATTTGGTGCAAGTACCGCCATTTGCAGTGCAGGGGAGCACTGAGGCCAGAGTGTCCATCCAGAACACTCAGTCCTCAGTGCGGTTCAATAACACTGAGTCTGACAAAATCACAGGCTCAGTATGATTGAGCTCTCTGCCTGGTTGCTGCACCTCTCACACAAATAGTCGCAGTATCTGAGGACTTATACTGTGGGTGGGCAGAGCCTGATGGGGATGCAAAGGTACTGGTTAGCCATCAGGTTTGCTCTGCTGCCGATTGACAGAAGACAGTGAGCGGATTCTATAGCCATTAGCAGGTGGCTTTTGGCTATAGAATCCGCCCACTGCCAGATGGGGAACCAGTACCTCAGCATCCCCATCAGGTTCTGCCTTCTTGTACACTTGTAGCATCACTGGTTAAGGACGCTGCCGGCTACACTGTAGTAGAGCAGACCTGATGGGGAACTAGTATCCCCATCAGGCTCCACCCCTTTTCAGCATCACTGTTTGTTACAGCCGACAGTTCCTTAACCAGAAATGTTGGCAGTGGGGGCAGAGCCTAATAAGGATGCAGAGGTACTAGTTCCCCATCTGGTCCACATACATGTAGCATCCCTGGTTGCTAAGAACACCAACAGCTTCCTTAACAACCAGTGATGCTGACAGTGAGGGCGGAGCCTGATGGGGGCGCTGAGGTACAAGTTCCCCAACGCGTCTGCTCTGCTACTGATTGACAGCAGGCAGTTGAACAGCTGATCATTTGGCTACTCTTTGTTCTTTCTCCGGGCGGAGCACACACAAGGGGACATCAACTGCCCTGAGCAAATGTGGATTTTTCACATGTAGCAAATTCATAAATGCATTCAGTGCTTTATATGTCCCAGAAGAGAAGCTCCCATAGATCAGCAGGCATCTGAAGCAGTGGTCAATGCATGAGAAGTGGAGTTACAATTCAATTAGGTCCACTTTGCTGGAGAGGAGATTTAAGAAATGGAGATTTCTTTTTGTGCTAAGTACTAGTACGTTTATTTTGTATGGAAACATACCGGAAGTGATCAGGTTACTAGATGCTGAATCTAACTGCAGCGCTTTGTAAAGAAACATTTTTTAAGCACAAGGACAAACGCATGTATAGTTACCTCTACATTATATTCTTCGCCATCAGATGTGATCCGGGCTGTAAAATCACCATCTCCAATGTGTGCCAAGACCTTTGAATTGTGTTCCCCTGCAGGTGAGGGATAAAAAGAGGGATGAGCGTTTATCACTATCTTCCCAAGGAGCATGCAGAAGTATAGAAGGTGACTGAAAGATTTTCAGGCACAGAAAGGAACTAAATAACAAACGCCAGCTGAGCAAAATGAATAAAATATTCTGAAAAAAAGGAAAACTTCGAGCAGGGAAAGGAAGATAAAACACACAAGTCAGTCCAACATCTGAAGGTAAAAACACATTTTATGTTTGAATAATGCAATAGAAAATGTAAAAACAAATGAAAAGAAATGCACCTGAACAGGTACATATTATAATCCTAATAGAATTATAAAAGGTCGAAAAAACGTCCATAGTGAAGACTGTGTGTTGCCAGTCTCCTCTGCAAACCGGGCAAAAAGTCAAAATTTAGAAAAGAAAATGTTCATCCCATGATGCCTTCTACACAGGCTGTGCGATCAAGCAGCATGATGCAATGGAGGGGAAGGATCAGACACAACACTGGAGGTCCCAATCACACTGGCACGCTGCATTAGACCACAGTTCAAGGCAGCCTATTCATTTCAATGAACTGCTAACACACCAAAAGACACAAAAAAGTGCATGCACTATCTTTAGCTTACCGCGCTACAATGCACAGAAGTTTGTTACCATGCATTGTGCTGTGCTGGAACACGCGTCCATAGGCAAGGTGTTGCAGTGCCATTTAGAATGAACAGCACCACAATGCACCAGCACATGTAGTGTAGTGCACGGACAGATCACTCTTGTTGTTAACATTCCTCTTAACTATGGGGTTCTAGCGTGATGCTGGGCAGCGGACAGTAAATAAGGGATGTATACAGATGTGGAAAAATTTGTTGGTACCCCTACACTCCTACAGCATTGAAAAAATGCTCCATTTCTCCTGAAAAATTATGAAATTAAAGTGACACTAAACTCAGGAATCAAAAAAACAAAAGCAAAGACTAATTCATATTAAATGTATTATAGTTATTAAATAATATTAAAGTTATTTCAGAGAAAATTGTTTTGGTTTTTTTTTCATCGAGGGGTACCATAAATGTTCTTCTTGTCTGTACATATATAAGCAGAAAGATGATGGGGGGAGTCAGTATATAATAGAGAAATTAGCATGGCTGCATCGTATCTCAACACAGGCAAGTCTATGGACGAGGTGGCACTCATATCCATCTCTCGCAGTATATATGTGTACACACACACACACACACACACACACACAATGAGAACTAGCTTCAAATGGTAAAGCATTAAGGGCACATTCACTCACTCAATTCTTCTTTTCAGGGCTTCCTTGCCCACTCTTATTAAAACACAAGCCCTTAACCGATAACACAGCTGCTCTCGCAGGGGTTGTTTTATGTCGTTCTTCCCAAAAACAAAACACCCAGCCCTGAAGACTCACCATCTCCCATACGGATGTGCGCAATCAACGAGTGCTGGTCAACCCGAAAACATGGTCCCGAGGTTAGAGGCTTCATCCCACCCAAAAAAAAAGCCAGTTTTCTCACTCTGCAACATGCATTCTGGAGCCTCTCAACCTGTATGGGTGAGAACCCTGGGTGCCCTCTAACCCTTATCACATATATACTTAATTTAAACTTGTGCACGTTGGAAGTGAGGCGATTAAGAGGGGGCATAATTTTGTTGTACAAAATGTTCAGTGGTGATGGCAAAATCGCCACTAAACTTTTTCTTGTAAACTCCATAACAAAGACTAGAGGCCACCACTTAAAATAGGTGGAGAAAAAAAATGTAACCACAAGGGGCTTCTTTTCAGTTAGAGCGTATACATTTTGGAACTCGCTGCCACAAGCAGTGGTATCAGCAGAGAGCATTGAATCATTCAAAAATCAATTAGATATCTTCCTCAGAGACCATAACATACAGGGGTACGGGTACGCTTAAATACTAGACCACACAGGGACTCTTACATACACGCACACACAACACACACAAAGTTAAAACTTGATGGACCTGTGTCTTTCTTCAACCTCAAATACTATGTAAATTATATATAGATATAGAGACATATGTATGCTATATGCAGAGCACTGTTACCCCACAGTTTACATACAGTAAATGTATAAGATAAAGTGAATACATGCTGATCTGCTTCAGACTCTACTTATTCTTTTGCCTGGCATCATCTAAAACCACAAATTATTAAAAACTTTGTAAGCAGAGTGACCATGGCTGTGTAACCCAAAGCACCACCCTTGAATCTATGCACCATAAGAAAAATACTGTGAAAGTCAAGGCTAGTGAGAAAATGTTCCTTGGCTTTTCATCTGTTGCCATCATCAACTCACAGAGTTTAATCTCACAAACTCCGCTCCTTCAGCTGTGGTGAAACTACAAATCCCAGTCAGAGTCTTGCAATGCCCCATGGGATTTTTAGTTGCACCACAGCTGGAGTGCCGGTGTTTGTCTACCTCTGATGTACAGGGAGAGAACAGCATATAATGAAGAAAAAAACCACAACCACAACCACATGCCTTTAAGGTCCCTCTTTGTCTAGTAAGAGCACTTAACAAACAATAGAAGTAAAATATATGTACACGTGCCATATACAACTCTGCATGCCACATAAGCACCTGTGAGTCCCGTGTATTTGTATGCTGATTATTACACTTCACAAACACATTTTGCAGTCACGTCTGTTTCTACACTTGGCATGGCAAAAGGAAAATGTTTATCATTACCTCCTGGGCACAACAGATCTTTTGCTTGCAAAATAGAACAAGACAGCACTGGTGGTAAATACCATTTGCAAAGTGGTTACATTCACTGTACTGTGTTACTGTATCCAACATGACATGGAGTACACATACAGTATACGCAAGGTAACAGCCCTTTAAACACCGGTATTCTAATTTTAGTCTTTGGAAGGATAAAGCCACTAGCTTTTCTTTCAAGATCTCTGAGGGATCTTTTCTGGTAATAACCTGGGCCCTGCCTGCATAGACAAAAGGAAAGTGGGGTCATCTTCTCTGCCACTGGACTCTCCCGTATTTTATGGTGATGTGTCAAGATATTCTCTTGCTTGGTTTGGGGGAGGGAAAGGTAGGACACAACCAGGATTTCTAATACACTAATTTCCCTGGTGGTGTTCCTGGGACATGCAAGGAACACGTAGGTGGCTATACAGTATCCATGACCATCTACTGTATATCAACTAAAAGGTACATAATACAGTTTCACTTCCCTCCCATAGGGATGTATAGGTGTCTGCACGCAATTACACACTGCACCTGTCCCTCCTGGGAGCAGGTCTCTGCACAAACATGCACACAACATAGATGTGCATTCCTGTGTGAATGAGCCCTTAATGCTGCTAGTTTCTGTCATCTCTATGCACTTCCTGTATTAGGATTTCAGTGCTAATCATATGCTCCCAATCTTGTGGTAGCATTGTCAGCATTGTCACCCAATTTAATGCATGCCTGCAATGCAATAACACATCTTCTGTGACAAATTTCACCAGGGATATGAAGTCGGGGACCCTACTATCATATAATGGCCCAGCCCACAGCCCTCCGGAAGCAAGTGGAATACAGCAGCCATGTCACCATAGTAAAAAGTGGGAATAAAGTTATTTATATGATTGTTTTTTTAAATGCTAGCAAGTGCATGAAGAAAATGTATGCTTGCACTGCACACCCTGCCTGGCCGCCAACAGCCTGGGGTAACATACTTCCAACCGTAACTATAATTCTGCCCCCTCCCCACAAGCCGGCACCATCTTTTGCATCTTTTTTCTCTTACCCGTAAGTTAGGTTTTCCCTCGGAAGGTTACCGAGGTAACCTTCATCAAGTAAGTGCCCTAGAAGGCATTTATTCAATGTGACAGAAGGCGCTGTGCTTCACACATTGACCACTGTCCTCAGTGGTGGGTACAGCGGCGATGAGCACAGTGGTCACTGGGTTTACCACATAGCCAACTTCTCATCAGACTAAGCGCTACTTCACACCACCAATCAAACAGAAATTATCATGTGCCCATGCACATAAAACAGATCCTGCACACCATTACCCTTTTGCAGAACGCAAGATGCTTTTTAAAGAAAAAATAATGGCATTCATGAGAGTAATGTAGTTTATGATGATTGAAGCTCTTTTCCACCTATATAGTAATAATCAAAAATCACTGCGCTGGGAATGAGTGACTCGAAATCTAAATAACTAAATAGACCAGCAGCAACTTTGTGTATAAGTGAGTCTATTATGTGGCAAATAAGTTGCGCTCGGTCTAGTTGTGAATGGATGTGAAAGTGCTCTCTCAAAACCCAAAGGGGGG